>NW_022436943.1:4723381-4834386 GCF_009761245.1 Sapajus apella | reverse complement strand
GGAGGGAGAGAGAAAAAGGAAGGAAGGAAGAGAGTATATGACTCAAACAAAACTTACAACTTGGAAGAATGTTTTTTGAAAGGAAGTGTGTGTGCCTACAATGTACCAGGCACATGTATGGTCTCATGTTGTCCTTGAAACAGCTCTCTGAGGTAAACGTCGTTATTCTCAGTTCACAAAAAGGAAAGCAGACTCAGAGAGGGTCAGCAGCTTGCTCAAGGTCACACGCAGCTATTAATTGTTAGAGCACAATCTGGAAGATCAAGTCTTGACTTCCCAGCCCCAGACCTTTCTATGATGCCATACTGCCTCCTGTCCGATTATACATTAGTGGCTTCACCACTATCCAGCTTAACACAAGCCTTGATTATCCAGCTTAAACATCACCAGTGTTTGCTTGTGTCTTTGTAACCAAACATGAATTCCATGAGCCATACCTTTAAAGGGAAACGCAATACCCTGAGTCAGACATGCTGGTATCTTCTTTATCTTTATATCCTTAGCATCTGGTAAAGGTTTGGCACATCACAGGCAATAATGTACATAATGAAAACTGAATAAATCATTGAGCAATTTGATTGTGAGTAATCTACACAGAAATCAAATCCTTTAAACTATGAGCTGTGTTAAGGAACTTTACATATATTATTCAACAGCTCTGTGAGCCTCAACATAAAAATAATTTCTTAGTTATTCATTCTTCATTTCTCCAACAATGGATTGTTATATACCCATGACTGCAAGGAAGGAGACTTTATTTTGGGACAGAACTCTGTGAAGATTTGGTACAGTAGAGTTCTAGAAAGAGAATCTCCAAGCATGGCTGGGTCTGATGATGCGGATCTCTCTACCCCTCCTTCCCCATCTCCCCAACTTCCTGCTTCCTACTCTGTCAGCCCAAGGACCTGCAGTCTTCCACCCCTGGCCCCACGGCACCCATTTTCCTATTTCCCACCTCTTTGCCTCTGCTCATGTATGATTTGCCCAGACTTCTTCTCCCTGCTCCCCTCTCCACCTACCCACTTCCAGCTTTCATTTATACCTTATGACTGTGAAGATGCCAGGTTTTTTTTTGGAGTCCTTCTGGGATTTCTTTCCAGGCTGGCAGATATGAAAGGTCTTTGAAAAGTTTATCGAAAATTCTTATTACGAAAAAACTATGCATGGATTTCAAAAACAATTTACACCAAAATAAACTCATACTAACTTGTTATAACATTTCTGGACAGGATATAGTTTGAGCCAGTAACAAGAATTAAACATCAGTTTGGAAAGAACCCCTGTCAGAGCAACATAAATTTGCTAACACTGAAGCAAGAACAAATATCAAATTTATGGTGAAGGCTGGGTGGAAGAATAGTGAAATTACTGATCCTTTACAAAAAGTTTGCAGGGATGTAGGGCTGGACCCTACAGACATCTCCTTCCCTAGCTGGCTAAGCAGCGGGTGCTTTCCTAGCACTTATGCTGCTGCACAGTGGAGGCGCCCCCCAGCGGCCCTTACACTGGCGTGACAGAGGGCTTAAAGCATCTTGCCTTAGGGTCATTTATTTCACAATGTCACCCCAGGTTCACACTTCCGACCTGAGCAGCATTAGTAAAAGAATTAAGATCACCTATGAATAACTAAGATCACATATGAATAACTAATGAGTAACTAATAACTACTACAACTATATTTCTAGTTAGGGTCTTCTTCATTATTTATATGGAAATAGACTAAGGCTTTTGGCTCCTGCGTAGGCACTTACAGGAGTCTTTTCCCTACATAGAGACAACGCCCCAAGGAAATAAGCAGTTAATAAATTGATTTCTCATTGTAAGAAGGCATGAGATGATGTTGAAGTTGAAGCCTGCAGTGGCAAACCATCCACGTCAATTTTTAAGGAAAAAAACTAACCTCGTTAATGCCCTAATTGAACAAGACCAATGATTAACAGCAGAAACAATAACCAACCTCATACACATCTCAATTGGTTCAAGCTTACACAATTCTGACTACAAAATTAAAGTTGAGCAAACTTTCCACTCAATGGGTGCCAAAACCATTGCACTCAGATCAACTGCAGACAAGAGCTTCAATGGAAATTTTACACCAGTGAGATCAAGATTGTAAAGGGTTTTTTTTTTTTTTTTCCAAATAATTGTAATAGGAGATGAAACATGGCTTTACTGGTATGATCCTGAAGACAAAGCACAATCAAAGCAACGGCTACCAAGAGGTGGAAGTGGTCCAATCAATGCAGAAGTGGAACAGTCAAGAGCAAAAGTCATGGCAACAGTTTTTTGAGATGATCAAGACCTTCTGCTTGCTGACTTTCTGGAGGGCCAAAGAATGATAACATCTCCTTATTATAAGAGTGTTTTGAGAATGTTAGCCAAGCTTTAGCAGAAAAAAAATGCTTCTCTAGAATGTCTTTCTCCATCAAGACAATGCTTCTGCTTGTTACTCTCATCAAGAGTTTCCATGGGAAATGACTAGGCAGCCACTTTACAGTCCTGAATTGGCCTCATTCTTACTGCTTTTTTCTTGCTAATCTTAAAAAGTCTCTAAAGGGCGCCTATTTTTATTCAGTTAATAATGTAAAAAAAGACTGCATATACATCATTAAATTCCCAATACCCTCAATTTTGGGGGATGGGCTAAATGGCTGGTATCATCACTTCCAAAATTATCTTGAGCTTGATGGAACTTATGTTGAGAAAAAGTTTATATTTTTTAATTTTTATCTTTAAATTCCATTTTTCATGAATTTTTTGAAGTCCCCTTGTATTCCTCTCTTTAATGCTTCCATGTTTCTCCTTATCACTATACTTCCACATTCTACTAGGCTGTGAATTTCTCAGGGACAAAAGTTGCGATTTCTTTATCACCGTGTAAGTGCGAGTTGGAAAAGGAAGGGAGGGAAGGAGAGAGACAGCTTTTCTATAGATGGTGAGTTTAGGACAATAAAGCATAGGGAAGAAGATAACAGCTCCCCAAATTTGGGGACAACTTAAGGAAATACTAAGTTTGTAGGAACATTTTAAACTAATAGAAGAAAGGATGTAATTACAATAAAGATAACAGATGGACAAAGCATGAGGGAACAGAATAAACTTCCTTGGTATTTGCCGTCCACAACAAGGAAACAGGCAACAGTAGAGGCAATCTGATTCTCTAGGTACATAGACATTGCTAGGTTTTAAATTCTCATTCCTTAAATGATTCTTACAGCATTTGCTGAACTTCATTAGCTTGTATGGCTGGGCCAATTTTGCATAGTACACATATTTTGTAGAAATTAATATGTATTCTGAAATAATTAGACAAATACACAACTCATTGGAGGTTTTATCCATAAAAGCTATTAAATGGAAAGGAAAGTCAAATTCATGTATAATGGGATTTGCTGAGTGTTCATCTCTACGTGGCTCAAGGCTCTGTCAATGTGGGACTAGCAGAAAAGTAATTCTGTCTGTTAGGTGGTTTGCATAAATTCACCAAGTATCATTTTCATAGGGCCCCAATTCGCTCTCACCAAGTAATTCTAGAGTTAGGAACCTTTCCAAAGAATTCCTGCAGAGCTATACTGGGATAAAATCTGGCCCATTGTGAATATAAAATGGCAATTTTATTTAAACAGTTGTAGCTCCTTGGGTCTTTTCTGGCTGACTCTAATATTGCTCCTTGTCTATATACTTTGGACACATTTTCACCTCCCCCTAGTAGAGTTTTACTGCTTAATCATCTTCCTCTTACCACCTCCCCCTTCTAGTGAGTTCTGTGTTAGAACAATGGAACAACTTTTCCTTAGTGGCCTGTTGATGAATTTCACAGGAAAGTTATCACTAATAATCTCCAACACATGTCCCTAAATTTGGTACACTGACTGAATCACTTAATCTTTCTATACCATCATTTTTCCAACTGTAAAATTTGCTGATAAGTCTTCATACCTCAAGTTTTTCTACTGCAAAGCTTTCTGCTGCACAGCCTTTCCACCATTTCTTTGTCCAGAGTAAGTAATGACTTTCAAAGGCCACATTAAAAAGGCTGACTTCAATTATGGCTCCACCTGTGTCACTTCTCTGGCAAACATGGGCTAATAAAAATGCATGTGACCTGCAAAATCTTTAGTGCTATTTTTGCCAAGTAATTCTAGTTTATGACTGTCAACTTGAATCAGCTATGCACTGGTCAAATTATCTAATCATCAGACCTAACCATCAGGGTGAGTTTATACTTATCCAATAATAGATTATAATTTATTTTAAAAAAATTTTATTTTTTGATTGGCACATAATAATTGTACAGGTTTATGGGCTACATAGTGATGTTTCAATACATATAATGTATAGTGATTAGATCAAGGTAATTAGCATATTCATCACCTCAGACATTTATCATTTCTTTATATTGGAGACACTTGATATCCTCCTTCCAACTATTTGCAACTATATAACTTATTACTGATAACTGTAATCATCTTACAGTGATACAGAACGCTAGAACTTTTTTCTCTTATCTAGCTATAATATTACATCGTTTAACAAATCTCTCCCCTTCTTCCTGCTTCCCCTACCCTTTCCAGCCTCTACTTTTTACTACTGTGAGACCAACATTTTTTAGCTTCCACATGAGTGAGAATGTACAGTGTTTAACTTTCTGTTCCTGGCTTATTTCACATAACATAAAGTCTTCCAGTTCCATCCATGTTGCTGCAAATGACAGGATTCCATTTTGTATTCCATTGTGTATATGTATATTTTCTTTGTTCATTTATCTGTTGATGGTTACCTAGGTCGATCCCATGTCTTGGCTATAGTAGTGCAAAAATCATGGGGGTGCAACTGTCTCTTCAATATACTGATTTCCTCTCCTTTGGATAAATGCCAAGTGTTGGGATTACTGGATCATGTGGTACCTCTCATTTTTTAAAGAACCTCCATATTATTTTCCACAGTGCTGTACTAGTTTTTATTCCCACCAAAAGTGTGTAGGAGTTCCCTTTCCTCGGCATCCTTGCCAGCCTGTGTTACTTTTTGTCTTTTTGATAATAGCCATCCTAACTAAGGTGAGATGATACTTCACTGTGGTTTTGATTTGCATTTCCCTGATGATTAGTGATGTTGAGCATTTTAAAATCTATTTGCTGGATGTTTGTATGTCTTCTTTAGAGAAATGTCTGTTTAGATTATTTGCCCATTTTTAAATTGGATTGTTTTTTTGCTATGGGGATGTTTGAGTTCCTTGTACACTCTGGATGTTAATCCCTTGTCTAATTTTTGATTAAAGGAAAAAAATAGATTTATTTATACAGCCAAAAATAATTACTGGGTATTATTATGTGCTGGGTATGTTGACGCATGGTGAGGGTTGTTTCTGTCCTTAAAGGTGGGAATGAGTTAACCATGGGATGAGCTTTCGGCTATGAGTAAAACAATATCTATGGTTGACAAATGGTATTATCAGTAACGTCTAAGTAAGGACTCTATCCTTGTTCCACTCTCTGGTACCAGCTTAAGAAGACCAGGACTACTTTTCTTCTCTACCAACCCCTTGGCCAGAGTACAGAGCCAAACCCACCTCCCTAGGAGTGAACGGTATCCATGCTAGGGTACATCACATTAGCTACAGCAGCCTAGATTCACAATCTTCCTGAAAACTTATCCTAAAAATTCCCCTCAAGCAATCTACAAGTCTTTCCTTCCCTTTGCCACCAAATGTCTTAAAACAGAATCCTACGCTTGCTGCCTACATTTTCTTACACCACTTTCTCCCCTCTCAAGTTTATCTTCGATGCTACTCACTGTGGCATCTGATCCCATTGCTTGACTGCTCAAAGCACTTTGCTAGCTCCTATGGGTTCACCATATCAAGTTCAAATAGTTTAAACTTTTCAATCTGAACTGAGACCATTTCTATCTTTTTAATGAGATGTATTATTTTTTAAAAGTCTTTATTGAAAATTGACTATGTGTTGGGCATGGTGCTTATGCTCACTTTGTCTTCACAACAACACGGTGACATTGATCCAATTATTAACCCAGTTCACAGATGAGCAATAGAAAGCCCAGTAAGATTTAGTAACTGACCCACTGTCAGCTGCCTTAGGGTGGAACTAGAAATCAGGCCTGGATCTGCTTGATTTACTGAAAGCTATCTATGCCTACTGCCTCTCACAGCTTTCTTGATAAGCCCATCTAACAGTTTCTCTCTCTCATCTCCCATATCGACAGGATAGCCCAATGCAAAAGGACATGCAGTCATCTCCAGTATCTTTCTACAGTTTCTGATCATCCTCAAGATGCACAGGGGCCTCCAGACCAATGGAGGCCAAAATCATCAGGGAACACAACTGAAACACAGAAAAGCAAGCCTCCAACAGCTACCCTCACCCACACTCTTGCAACGGAGGGAGAGATGGACAGGTTAAAGAAAGCATATCTTTGAATTAACTTCAGCAAATGCCAAATACTCAGCAGGCAACCCCCTGCCCTATACATACCACAAGCCTCTGACCTCTAGTTCAATGGGGCTCCACTGCACTCCAGTTTATCAGGACAAGTATTTTGTTTCATAAACTCAATAGATTGTATGTACCTTATCTGATTGTCTCTGCACTCCAGCATTTAGCAGTGTCTGAGTGTGTGCTGAATGGCTCAGCTCCATTTCCACCTTTCTGAGAAGCCTTCCCTTACACCAACCTACATACTACTTCTCATGTTCAAGCAGTAGCAACAAAACCCTCCTCTGCATTTCCAAAGCACCACATTTGTATCACCAGAAAACCCTGTCACCACTACTGAGCCCTGATTATCTCTCCAACTTTACCTTGTTTACTGCACGCTTGCTTTTTCATTTTTTAAATTTTAAATTAATGATTTATATTTGTTTAAATGTATGGGGCACAAAATGGTGTGACTTAGGCATATGATGTGGAATAATTAAAGCTAGTGAACATATCCATCACTTCAAATACTTAACATTTTTTGTGGTGAGAATATTTGAAATTTACTCTCTTAGCAATTTTGAAATATACAATACTCTTATTAACTATATTCACTACACTGTCCAATAGAACTCCCTCCCTTCTCTTTATATATATATATATATATATATATATATACTTACATACATAAATATTAATATATGTATATCTATTCCTCCTGTTTGAGATTTTGTATGCTTTGACCATCAACTACTCATTCTCACTAACCCCTATCCTCTGTAATCATCATTCTACTCTTTGCTTCTGTGGTTTTCATTGTTTTAGATTCCACACACAAGTAGATCATGCAGTATTAATCTTTCTGTGCCTGTCTTATTTCACTTAGCATGATGTTCTCCAGTTCCATTTATGTTGTCGCAAATGACAGAATTTCCTTCTCTTTTGAGGCTGAATAATCTTCCATTGTATAAATATACCATGTTTTCTTTATCCATTCATTCATTAGTGGACACTTTGATTCCTATCATGGCTATTGTGAATAGTGCTGCGGTGAACATGGAAATGCAAATACCTTTTCGATATACTGATTTAAAATCTTTTGAATAAATGCCCAGCAGTGAGGTTGCTAGATCATATGGTAGTTCTATTTTTAATTTTTTGAGAAACCTCCATACTTTTTTCCATAACGGCTATACTAATTACATTCCCGCCAACAATGTAAAGGGTTCCTTTTCCTCCACATTCTCACCAGCATTCGTTATCTTTCATCTTTTGAGGCCATTGTGCAGATGTGAGGTGAGATCTCACTGTGGTTTTGATTTGCATTCCCCTCCTTGCTTTTCCTGCTCCAGACACATTGGCCTTCCATTCACTTCTCAGTCATGCAGGTTGACCCCTCAGGGCCTTTAACTCTCTGGGAACTCTGTTCCTCCAGAGCTACGTGGTCCACTCCCTCATTTCCCCCTTAAGAACCACCTCCTCAGAAAGGCTGTCCCCAAGCACCCTATCCACCTAGCGCCAACTCCCACCGTCACACTCTAGACCCCTACCCTCTTTAGAGCGCTGGCCCTACCTACTTGATATTTCCTTTACTTACTTACAGTGAAGGGAAAGCTCCTTGAGGACAGGGACTTCATCAATTCTCTTTTAGAACAGTAATAAGAGTAATAAGTAGTGTGTTCTCTTAAAACTTCATAAGCACTTAATGCATATCTACTGAATGAATGAGTGAATTCCCTAAGGGACTGTGAGAGCCTCAAGAGCCAGGATGGTGTCTCACCCATCCTTCAATGGCTAGCATCTAATATGAGTGCCTAGGATAAGACAGGAGCTTATTGCCTTATTTATGCTGCAAATTAGAGATGTGTGCAGAGAAGTAACTGATCTTTACTATGTGATGGGTGTTCTGCTATGTACCTTCAGGATAATGCTTTACTTTATCCTCATAACTTTATGAAGCAGATGCTATTGCCCCCACTAAAGAAGGAAAGAGACTCAGTGTCACAAATCTGGTGCAACTTGCCCAAGGGCACACAGATAGTTAGGGACCTGCATGGGATGTGAAGCCAGTTTTCACATCAATGCCTATAATTCTTTCTTCCAGCTTGTTGCCTCTCCACAGAGCCTAGCTACATTTTAAAAACTGGATATTTGACCTGCACAAAGTCCTCTAAGGAATGAAGTAAATCAAAGTAGAAAACATGGAAAATTTCTTTTCTAAGTAATCTATTTTACTTTTCTGGATTTTAAAATTTATTTTTCCCCAAGGTCAATCATATTTTCAGGTTTCCTTTCAAGAGAAAGTAGGATGGAAGTGATTATGATGATAAACATGACAGTCAGTGAAACCAATTGTGAATATAAAATGCTGTATCAAGCACAGCAATGGTGAGGCTAATGTCATTGTTATTGCTTTCAAATGGACCACATCTTTCTCAGAAAAATTAATTAACTTGCTCTCGCAGCTCTTTTATCTTAAACTTGAGCAGTTGTAAATTTATCTTTTTTTAAAAAATGGAAGAATTTACAAATATACTCCATTCCTCAGGTCTCAAGGAAAGACTTCCATTTCTTAGAAGTGTGCTGTTGGGGATCTGCCCTTCTGGGTGCAACACTAAGGACCAGACAGAGCTCATCTTCAAACTGTTTCATGGAGGCCTATTTGGAGAGTTGTGGATATTTAGCAAGAAAAGTGAAGCTTGGACTAGTTTACAAAATTACTGATTTTTAAATATTTTGCATTTTAGTAAGTCTGAAGTCAGTGCCATTGCCAGATGACGTCATCAGCCTGGTGATTGTGGTCCACATGCTCCCAGTCAACTAAGGACACATTAGGAAACAGCCATTGTGAAAACAGACACCCAGAGGCAGAGGTTTGTGTTCCTTTGACTCAATAATCACTGCCCCTATTGCAGTGTGGTGGTCCTGTCAATTAAAACCCAATAAA
Organism: Sapajus apella; assembly: GCF_009761245.1. NCBI lineage: Eukaryota > Metazoa > Chordata > Mammalia > Primates > Cebidae > Sapajus > Sapajus apella. The sequence goes on along the minus strand of NW_022436943.1, from coordinate 4,825,005 downwards.
ATAAAATAAGACTAAAACTTATTTAAGAGCTAACTTGTCTCAGCTTTAAATACAACCTGTGTGCCATTGACTTGTCAACGTACGTCTCCAGCTAGAACCTCTCACATGGACTCTGCAACCCACCCATCTGCAGCAGCTAGCATCTCCATCTGGAGGGCTTAGAGGCACCTTGGACACACCATGTCCCTGAGCCCTTAGCTGGCCCTTGCCTGTGTACACCCACACCAGCCTCTCCTGCCATCAGCCCTGTCTTGGCAATGTCAACTCTACTCTTCTAGTGGCTCAGGCCAAAAATCCTGAAGTCATTCTTGATTCCTCCTTTCTCTCACACTGCACAAAAGACTATCAGAAATCCTCTCAGATTTACCTGAAAATATACCCAGCCATTCTCACCACCTTCTCTGCTGCCACGCTGGACCAAGCCACCATCATCGTTCCTTTGCACTCTTAAAATTGTCCCTAACTGGTGCCCCTGCCTCTGCCCTTGTGCTGCAATATAATCTGCAAAGTACTTAAAAAAAAATAAATGGAAGTTCAATCATGATTATACTGTTACACTGCTCAAGATTCTCCTATGGTCCTCCATATCACTGAGAAGATAAGTCAAGGGCTGGCATTACTTTCCTAGGGTTTCTGTACCAAATTACCACAACCTTAGAGAGTTAAACAACAGAAATTTACTCTCTCATAGTTCTAGATGTGAGAAGTCTGGATTCAAGGTGTGCACAGGCCCACACTCCCTCTGGGAGCTCTGGGGAGAATGTGTTCCTTGCCATTTCCAGCTCCTGGCATTGTGTGGCACTCCTTAGCTTGTGGCCACATCTCTCTCTGTTCTGTGTTACAACTGCCTGCTGTTCTTTGCATCTGACTTATAAGTATACATGTGATAGCTCTACATCCGAAGATGCTTAACTTAATCATATTTTTGCCATGTAAGAAAACATTCACAGGTTCTTGGGATTGAGACACAAACATATATTTTTGGGCAGCCGTCATTCAACCCATTATAGGGCCTTATGTATTCTATCCCCTTCACCTCTCTGGCCTCATCTCCTGCCCCTGTTATCTTTGTTCTCTCCTCTCCACACTCACTGGCCTTCTTGCTGTGCTTTATGTAGACCAAGCTCATTCCTCCCACAGGGCCTTTGCAATGGTGGGTCTTGATTTGAGACCACATGGCCCCATAGGCTTAGGGCTCCATTTGGTCCTGTGTGTCTCTACTTCAAGCAGGATTTATCCATTAGCTTAGAAGGGAAGCTGACTGCATGGCTAGTACATCTGCCTCAAGAGAATATGTCATGCAAAGTATTGCTGGGTATCTAGGACTTCACTAAACTGACAAGAAAAGGCTTGGATGAATGTCTTTTTTTGCTAACAAATATGAGTGACATAATTCCTCTGAGGCTTGCTTTTTCCATTGCAACGTACCTCCCAACGGACATAGTTTGTGGGAGGGATGTGGGAGGGATTCTCATTCATCTCTAATCCTCAGACTTTTACTCAAACCATTCTGGCAATTATGATAGGCCAACAGGGGCCCTGGTAGTATAGAAGACATAGGGGTTTCCTGGGAGCTGACACTAATGAAACATAAGCAATCCCCCACATCTGTTTTGAGTACCCTTCTCGTCCCACTCAACACTCACTCTTCAATGTATCTACTTGCAGAGAGTCAATGATCATTTCTTTGTGGATTTTCCCAAATTAATGATTCAGGTCTTCTCTGGAACACCAGATTTACTTTCCTGCCTGCATGGTGGCCATTTCCATATGGAGCCATTAATTTAGCCATTTATCAGGCATTTTCTGGATAGTAAGTACTCCAGATAAAAAAAATACATGAGAAGTCTTGGTGTTTTCATGGAGTTTATGGTTGGATGAGGGATGTCATGCAGGCAGTTAAAATCGATACATTCAATATAGAACCACAGTTTTCTATCCCCAGACCTATTCCTTGTTTTTCAATTAAAGACATCACCATTTCACCACCTTCTAAAATTTACAACTCCAAAGTCATAACTGTTTCCTCTCTCTCTACCATCCTCACAATTCTTTTTTACCTTTCTGCCCTTGACACGGTTCAGTCACCATTTTCTAGGGAAGAGCATAACAATATAATCGCAATAAAGTTTTGTTGAGTTGAACTGAATTTTATTACAATCCCTAAACCTCTATCCTTACCACCCTAATATTTTATTGTTATCTTTTATAAGATCCCCTTTAACACAGAATGTTGTCTACAAAGAACTGTACTTTGCACTTTATTAATATTGGCCTTATATCGCTGAAACATTTCTCTTAATCAAGGTTCCTCTTTTTTGATGACGTTTCTAAGACTTCAAAAAGTCTGAAAATCCCATTGTCCGAAGACCAAAACAAGCCAACTGACATGGTCTGGTTTTTTAAGGCCATATCTGAGGTACAGAAAGAAACATCTTTGCTGCTGAGAAAGATGCTGATGGTGCTATTCAGAAAAAGACTCTAATGATTCCAGTTTTAAACAAACTCTAATAACAAAGCACCAGCCAAAAGAGAAAGTCAATCTCCTGACATAAATAGTGCCAGCAATACCACCTTCCTGTCTTCTGCTGACGCTCAATGACGCATCTTCCACTCCACTTGTGGGAGAGCCAATCAGTTCCCTTTGAATGAAATCTTTATTCAAATGTTTAAACACTCCAGGGGGAAGAGCGGGAGAGGACAAGAAAAGTATTTGAGAAACAAATGGGGACCCAAACGCCAAGTTTCTAAGTTTCTGTTCTTGTTACTGTTCAGGTTTTGGCCCTGTGAAGACGTTCTCAATTCCATGTTTTTCTTCAAGCTGGTTTGTTTGGCAAAATCCAATGATAAATACAAAACTCTGAGGTCAGTCTCACCTTACACAGAAAGCTAGAGCTGAGAAGCTCAGCTTTCTGTGGTGGAGAAACTTTGGAAGCCACTGATCTTCTGTTGACAACGGGAGGCAAAGATATGGGTCAGATAATATTTTCTTTACAAATGTATGAATCTAGGACTTTCCCCATTAAAAATCCAACACACAAGTAAACCTTTGTTAATGGTTCCATTCAGTGCCAGTGGCTAGGTAGGTGGAATGTTAGGATAGAATGAACACGTGCAATCCATGCATACCCCAAAATCTGTTCTCTAATTATTAGTAAGCAACAAAACAGCCTCTTGCCCCTGTTCCTCTCACTCTCAGCTACTCGTAGGTAGTCACACTCCCAAAAGGTCAAGACTTTGAGGGGAAATGGGAAGGAGCAGGGCCTTTTTCATTCATCAGGCTAGCTGGTTGGTCTGGAACAGTTGATACTGACTTCTTGGGACCCTGACCCACATTCCTAGAGTTGCCCTCCAGGTCACATTTCCCTGCGGTTGCTCTTCTCCAAATTGGTAAAATAACCCCCTTTTCTATTACACTCATTGTCACTTCATGTAGAAACAAAGAAGTCTAAATGTAAAGAGGAGCCTGTTTCAGTACTAGACATATGAAGGTCAGGGTTTAGTTGCGTGTTAAAACCTGTTAAACCATAATAAGCAACACATATCAAGTGCTTACTAAGTGCCATGCACTGCTGTGCTCACTTATCTACCTAATCACAATAATCTTAGGAAATAGGCCAGGCACAGTGGCTCACGCCTGTAATCCCAGCACTTTGGGAGGCCAAGGCAGGAGGATCACTTGAGGTAGAGAGCTCGAGACCAGACTGGCGAGCATGGTGAAACACCGCTTCTACTAAAAATTAAAAATTTAGCTAGGCATGGTGGTAGGTGCCTGTGGTCCCAGGTATTCAGGAGGCTGAGGCAGGAGAATTACTTGAACCCAGCAGGTGGAGGTTGCAGTGAGCCGAGATCGCACCACTGCACTCCAGGCTGGGCAACAGAGCAAGATTCTGTCTCAATAATAATAATAATAATCATCATCATCATCATCTTAGGAAATAAGTAATATTATCATCATCCTCATTTTTATACGTGAAGGAACAGAAGCACAGAGAAGCTAAGCAACTAGTCTAAGGTCACACAGCTTGTAAACAGCAGAGTTGGGATTTGAACCCAGACAGTCTGAAGTCAGAGTCCCTTAACTACCCTCCAACTCCAGACTCAGACAGTTCTCTAAGTAAAGGTATGAGACTAATGGCCAAGTGGCCTAGGGAACATGCCTACCTCCATTCCCATGGTTAGAGGGCAGCAAGTGAAGGCTGCTTGCAAGAGCAGAGAGAACCACATAGAGAGAGAACAGCAGCTGCATTGGCTCCTTGGACCAGGTCCTACCAAGAATACAGGTCTCACTGCACACTGATCCAGGCACAGGGTCCCTAGCTGCCAGCATGCCTGCCAATCAACCAATCAGAGAGGCCTAAAAAGTGCCTTAACATGGTATTGGCATGGATGGGTGCTCACCCTGATGAAAGAGAAGGAAAATACATAGTATCCTCAAATGTGGATGAAATTGAGACACAAATCCTAGACATAATATGGGTATATCCATCCAGTGACCCACCAAAGGTATTTAGCTTGAATTTAGTTTGAGGACTAGAAAATTACCAGCCTGATAATCATAACACAGCCAAAAAAGGTCTATTAGGTGCTGTATTAGTCAGGTCAGGCTGCTATAACAGAATACCACAGGCTGGGCTGCTTAAACAACAAATGTTTATTTCTCATTGTTCTGGAGGCTAAGTGCCAAATGAAGGTGCCAACAGATGTGGTGTCTAGTGAGCACATTCTTCCTGGTTTGTAGACAGCCACCTTTTCATAATGTCACATGCCAAACAGGAGATACAGAGGATGCAAGTTCTCTTGTGTCTCTTCTTACAAGTCACTAATCCCGTCATGAGGGTGCATGACCTAATTCCCTACCAAAGACCTAAAGTCCAAATGCCATTATATTGGGAATTAGGGGCCTCAGTATATGCATTTAGGGGTTTGGGGCAGGACAGAAACATTCAGTTCATAGCAGATACCATTCTAATGAGGCTTCACCAGCACTCAAAAAACAGCGAACGCATATGCACACACGTGCGCGCGCGCGCACACACACACACACACACACACAAACACACACAAACACAGAAACTGCACAGTCTTGGACCAAGTCCAGAGAGTCCTCATCCTCACTGCTAAGCACCTCTACTCAACCTTCACACAGCCAGAATGTCTAATTAATTCTACTCTCCCACACTTGGTTCTCAAAAGGCTAATTTATTGTCACTGTGTCGCAAGGGTAGACAGTTTATCTGCTTCATTCACCATTGTATCCCCGATGTTTTATTGCCTGAAATACAGAAGTACTTAGCCAGGATTATTTAATTCAATTGCTCAGACAATCCCATTTCTTTACATATCAGGGTCTGTCTATATCTTTCTCCTTAAATGTCCAGTGTGTTCAAACTTCACAAAGTGTCTCTGGATTATGTTGAGACTGAGCTACCTCTGTCAGAGATGGCTCCAATTTGTATTCACTGCTAGCATTTTCATAGTTGAAGAAAGTAAAGATTCCAGAGTAAAAATACTTTCAGGTTAAGATTCATGTAAAGATTTTCTAACACTATCAGAAAAAAATGTAAAAATATTTCTGTTTCTGCTTAACTCAGGCACAATGCCTAAACTTCAAACACAAACCTGTTTGTCAAATGAAAGAATTTCTTTGGATATTTAAACAACTGCCTTCACCAGCCCCTCTACTCTCAAATCCCCATCTTACATCTCTGAACCAAAGTCCACAGAGCCTTTTCTCCTAGAAAAATTGAGCTGTGAAATTGAGATTATAAATTCAATCAAGCCCCAAAGCCGAGTTCCAAGTTGAAGTGTTAAGGTCTAATGTTGATATTTTGCTTTTTAAGTCAACCAAGCTATAATTTGAAACAGTTGTTCATTGGCAAATCAGTTTTTCTTACTTTTTCCTGATCTTCAGATAACAGTCTCAACAGTTAAAGGCTTAAAATATGGGTCAGTCAGCTAAGCAATATATTTAAGACTAAATATTCAAGTTAGCTAGCTAACAAAATCTTGTATCAAAATTTCAATGTTGATTGAAAAGAAAAGCAATGTAGGCAGAAAAAGGAAAAACAAACCGGTGACCAGACCCAAAGTGACTGTTTCTTCTTTTGGCCCACCCATTCGTGATCACCTGGTGCTGTAAATATTTGAGTGAGAGACACAAGGTGCTCTCTAACCCCAGAAGTGAGTTGCAGCAAATGGTTTAGCATGTTCTTTGCTTTCTCAACTGATTTCCACTAGGAAGCTTACCCACTGTTGAAAGACATCGAATGTGTTGCTTTTATACCAAGTTTTGATCACCAAGTTACTGAGTCTTTCAATTTCCTAATAAAAAGAATTAAGACCTGAGCCTTGCCTTTAGGACTTATCCTTTTTGCTGTAAACAAACTGCTCCAAAATCTTCCAAACTGGGACAATAAAAGCCACTTTTTGATAGTTAAGTACTTAAAATCATTTAAATGATGGCAAACCCCGCAATGCTGGCAAATTTGAGTGTTCTGCCACAGATTCAATCCAAAATATTTCATACATGATAACAATTCACATTAAAGTATGAGAGAGTTCCAATATATAAGTTAGAATGGCGCTTTCCAGCAAGATGCATGCTACTAAGAAATAAGAAGGAGGTGGAGAAATGAAAAGCAAAATAACGGGAGGATGATCACATATCTTAGTTATGAAAAACTGAAGAGAAATGGGGCATTCCAGTATAGGAAGGTTTGGAGTCTGGTTTTAAATATGGAAAACGTGTACATGTTTGGAAATATACTATGTTGGTAATCCTTGGCCAGAGGCATTCAGATGATTCTCAAGGTTTTTGTGTTTGTTTGCATACTGATATGGTTCAGCTGTGTTCCCACCCAAATCTCATTTTGAATTCCCACATGCTGTTGGAGGGACCTAATGGGAGGTACTTGAATCATGGGGTCTTTCCTGTGCTGTTCTCATGATAGTAAGTCTCATGAGATCTGATGGTTTTAAGAAGCAGGAATTTCCCTGCACAAGCTCCCTTCTCTTGTCTGTGGCCATGTGAGACATGCCTTTCACTTTCCACCATAGCTGTGAGGCCTCCTCAGCCATGTCAAAGTGTAAGCCCAATAAATCTCTTTCTTTTGTAAATTTCCCAGTCTCAAGTAAGTCTTTATCAGCAGCCTGAAAATGGACTAATACACATACTGAATCAGAATTTCTAGGGTAGGGCTTGGGTGTGTGTCTTACATTAGAACCACCTGGAGTGGTGGTTCTATTATCCACCCCCACCTGGGGTGATTCTAATGCACACACTCCTAATTAAGAAAAAAATTCTACCATATATGTTTTTTTTCTGCTTGATTTTCTCCTTATACCACAAATTAATTTTTCCAGAACCATTAATTTTAAAAAAGAATACATTTTGATTATAAAAACAATTCATTCAAAATTTGGAAAATATGAAAAAGCACACATAAAAAGTTTAACACCATTTCTAATTTCAGTAAACAGAGATCTAGTCTACGGCATTTGAATCTGGAGAGACTTCAAAAGATCTGTGGCACAAACTTCTAAAAATTTATGGAAAGTTACTGCTTAGCCTTTTTTTTTTTTCCAAACGCATATGTGGGTTTTATAATATTGATATTATATGTTTTGTTTAGAAACTGGTCTTTTATTCAGTTAATGAGAATGCATGTACATTTGTCCATATCCTTAAGTACCCTTTGAGAATATCACTTTTGCAGGGTGAATAATATTCCACCACCATCCTCCCATGCTTGAACAGTAACTTTAACTATGTTTGCTACTATAAATAATTCTGTCATAAAAATCCTTTTACCTAAATCTCTACATTTTTGTATACACATTTTACATTTTGAGATGTGAAATTACTTATTGGGTTAAATGGTATGTCTTTTTAAAGACTCAGCATCTGCTGCCAAATTGCTTTGGAGAAAGATCATCTCAGTCTGCACACTGACCCAGAATGTATTAAAGTGTGAGTGAGTCTGTTTTTTTGCTTGTATGCTCTTTTTTTTTTTTTCAAGTGGAATCTCACTCTGTGGCCCAGGCTGGAGTACAGTGGCGAGATCTCAGCTCACTGCAATCCCTGCCTCCTGAGCTCAAGCAATTCTCCTGCCTCAGCCTCTCAAGTAGTTGGGACTACAGGCGCCCGCCACCACACTCAGCTCATTTTTCTATCTTTAGTAGAGACTGGGTTTCACCATGTTGGCTAGGCTGGTCTCGAACACCTGACCTCAGGTGATCTGCCCACCTCAGCCTCCCAAAGTGCTGAGGTTATAGGTGTGAGCCACTGTGACCAGCCTGTTTATATGCTATTGCAATGTATTGTGTAGCTTTGATTTCTTTTCAGATCTCTTGTATTAGCAAAACTTTTCTCGAAAGTGACAACCTGATAAGGGGCCCAAGTGTCCTTAAAAGAGCTACCTGAAGAAAGACAAAAGAACTCACCTGAGTTACTCTAAAACCCTTCATCAGTCCCAGCCCAGGCATGTCCTCCTCTAGGAGGACCCCCTGATTATCCATTTCCTCCTGTGGTGTCTGGATGTTAGATATGTCTACATCAGAACCCCAGCATCTCAACATGCTGCCTGCTGGGTGGAGGGAAGAAGCCCTTCATAGTGTGAGTCCTGGTGGAAGGTAAACCCCTCCGTTCTGTTACCAGAGCATCAGAAACCATATGCCTTCTCCTGACAGCTGGCTCAGTATGCCTGAACCAGGCTTCACCAACTATATGTTCCAACTCAAGAGTTTTGTCTTGCAGGAATCACACAGGGACAGGGATAGCTGAGAAATGACTCAGGGCAGCAGAAGGGGCCAGCAGCTGCAGTGGCCAGTGCAACACTTCAGGTCCTGGGCAGGACCTTGGCTATGTGCTCAAGGCCATCCCCCTCTCTCTTGCATTTTTCTCTCTGGCCTTCTGTCTGAATAACAACCTCCCCAAAGATATTCCTGTCCTCCTCCCTGGAACCTGGGAGTATGTAACCTACATGGAATAGGGGACTCTGCAAACATGATGTAGTTAAGGACCTTAAGATGGAGAGATTATCCTAAATTATCCAAGCGGGCCAATGTAATTCCAGGAGATTTTATAAGAGGGAGGCAAGAGGTTCACAGATAGGTGAAAGTCATGCACCAGTGAAAGTAGAGATTGGAGTGATGTGGCTGTGAGCCAGGGAATACTGGAAGCCTCCAGAAGCTTGGAGAGTCAAGGAACTGATTCTTCCCCAGAGGAGCCATGTAACTCTTTGATTTTATCTGCATAAAACTCATTTTGGACTTCTGACCTCCGAAGCTATAAGATAATAAATTTGCGTGGCTTTAAGCTACTAAGTCTATTCATTTGTTACAGCAGCAATAGGAAACTAACACACCTTCTCACTGATTCCATGATGTTCTCTCAATACAAATTTCTGCTTAATTAAACCCCAGTTCATTTCAGTTGCTTATTACCAACTGAATGTCATCCATCTCTATCTCCAGTGTTGGTTGGGTATCCATCCTCTATGCTCCCATGCCACCCCCTTCTTCCTGTGAAAAAGTCTCTCTCGCCCTAAGTTGTGTTTGTCTGCTTACTGGGCTATCCCCCTCCAGACTGTACTCAGCAAGAACAAGGACTGAATGTGGTTCATCTTTCCACGCCAGCACTTAGCACAATGTATAAATAAATAATAGTTGCATGAACAAATTAAAACTTATTTGTATATAAATATGTAAAAAATGTGGAAGTGGCTTAAGATAAAACCTTTTGAATAGATAAACATTCATACTAGGCTCCTTTTCTTTAGCCAATGGAAGTTATAAAAAATTGTCTACTTATCTAAAAGGAAAATTCTGTTCTGATTTATGATAGAAGTGTAAAAAGCTGACTAAACCTACAATATGTTAGCTAAATCACTTGGACAGAACTGAAAGCACAGTAAATGTAATCAACATGTGATGGTATTAAAACCTAAGGAGAAATTAAACGTCCATTTCAGTAATGCTGGGTGTGTCTGTGTTTCTCACACTTCAGTGTTATTGTAGGACACTCCAGTGGCTGGTTGCAAAAGCTTGATGGTCTGCTAAACCTAGCTTTATCCAAGCTGATGTAGAACACACATTTGAGACACTTGAGCTTAAGAGATCTCTCTCCCTTGCACGACAGGGAGCCTTAAATGATTTTCTCCCCTCCCTACCAACCATGTTTCCTGTCTAAATGTTTTAAGCCTGTGGACTCTATCCTACCAAAATTCAAAAGCACAAGTGCACAAGGATATTCACTGCAGCTCCGTTTGTAATAACATTCAACTGGAAGCAACCCAAATGTCAATCAACAGGAAAGTAGTTGAATAAATTGTGGTACATCCATAATCCAGAGTTGTATGCATTTCTTAAAAAGAATGAGGTAATTTATACATACTACTTGCCTTATAATCATATTTCACTGTTAAAAACTCTCCAGGGCCTGCAGTTGCATTTGAATAAAATTTAAACACCTTCTTCAGGTCTAAAATGCCCTCCATGGGGTAGCTGTGCCTACCTTTCTGACCTGAGGGTTGGCACTCTCCCTTCTCTGTTTGGATCCTGCACAGTGGCTTTCTCTGTTGATTACTCCTCAGCCACCCCCAGCTCATTCCTACCACAGGCCTTTGCACTTACTGTCCTCTCTGCCAACAATGTTCTTTTCTAGATCAGTGTTTATCAGCCTCAATTACACATTAAGACCATCTGCATCCCAGGCTGTTTTCCAAACTAATTAATATAGAAATTCTGGGGGCGGGGCCCAGGCATCAGGTTATTTGGGGTTTGTTTAAGATTCCCAGGTGATTCTCTGCACAGCCCACCTAAAGAACCAGGGCTTGCTGTCATGGCTCCTCCCCAGTGTTCAAATGTCATCTCATCAGAGACAGCATGATCACTCTACTTTCACAACTAAATATTTCATTTAAGAAGTCGAGTTTAGAAAGAAACATGTAAACAAACGATGAGTACAAAAATGCAATTGGGACAGCATTGTTGAAAAGACAAAAGAAAAAATAAAATAACCTGATTAAAGTATGGGCAAAGGACCTGAATAGACATCCTCCCAAAGAAGACATGAAAATGGCCAAGAGATACATGAAAAGGTGTTCAATATCACAAATCGTTAGAGAAATGCAAATGAAAACCAAAATGAAATATCCTCTTACACCTATGAGGATAACTAGTATGAAAAAGACAGGAGATAACAAGTGCTGGTGGCGGTATAGAGAAAAGACAATCCTTGTGCACTGTTGGTGGGAATGTAGATTTGTGCAGCCATTACGGAAAACAGTATGGACGTTCCTCAAAAAATTAAAAGTAGGACTACCATGCAATCCAGCAATCCCAGTTCTGGATATATACCTCCAAAAAATGAAACCACCGTCTCAGAAGATATCTGTGCCCACATGTTCAATGCAGCATTATTCACCATAGTAAAACTAGGGAAACAACCAAAGTGTTTGCCAACAGATGAATGAATGAAAAAATTGTCACACACACACACACACACACAATGGTATGTTATTTAGTCTTAAAAAAGAATAAGATACTGCCATTTGTGACAACATGGAAGACCTGGAAGACATTATGCTAAGTGAAATAAGCCAGACACAGAAAGAGAAATACTGCATGATCTTATTTATTTGTGCAATCTAAAAGTCAAATACATAGAAACAGATAAGAATGGTGGTTACCCAAGTGGGGAGGATCAGGAAATCAGGAGAAGTAGGTCAAAGGATACAAACTTGCAGTTATATAAGATGAACAAGTCTAGAGATCTCACGTGCAGCATGGTGACTATAGTTAATTGTATTGTAAACTGAAAATTTGCTAAAAGTGTAGATTTTAGGTGCTCACCAGACACACACACACACACACAAAGTAGCTGCATGTAGCAATGGATATTTTAATTTGCTTGCCTGTAGTAATCATTTTACTATGTATATGTATATCAAAGCATCATGCTATACACCCTAAATAAAAAAGAAAAGACAACATAGCAATTTCAAGGAAGACAGAATTTACATTTCCATTTGCTCACTTGCAACACATGTACCCATTACCTAACATCTATGAGCCTCTATGAAAAGAGGATAATTGTACTCATCTTGGAAAAATTTTCAAGTAATAAATGAAACCTGAAATGGCACACAGTGAACACTAGGTAAATAGTATTCATTATTACTAAGTAATAAATGATTGGTTGAAGCCGTACGTGCTTTACAAAGTCAAAGAAAATAGAAATGTCAAGTACCTGGGGATGACAAAGAGCTTCTCCCAGTAGGCAGAATTTAATTTTTGTCTTAAAGGTAGAATTTAGACAAATAGAGAACATGGTGAGGACTGCAAGTGGCATTGCAGGGGATTGAGAACAGAAGGAACAAAGGTTAGAGGTAGAATTTTGCAGAATGAGTTTGGGGAAGAGGGAGTTAAACAGGAGGAAAGGGAACACAATGTTTTCAGGATGGACAAATCCTCTGTTTTCTATCATATGGCATCTTTTTCACACTGGCCTTTACCTGCATTAAATTGTGTAGAAGAGTAAGTCTCTGATTGGAAGCAGATCTATCATGGGTAGAGGCAGACAGGTGGGGATGGTAGAAGCCAGGCTTTGGAAGGCCATTCCCTTCAACAGTAACTAGTGTGGTCTCCTGGAATCGAACTCTGGGGCTTGAGTAAGCTAACCTCAAAGAAGCAAACTGGTTTTCCAGGAACAGACCACAAACCAGTTCTAAGTGGCAGCACTTGGTGCTCTCATGGGGCAACTCAGTCATTCTCAAGGGCAGCCCAGTTCTGTGTGAGTCAGGGTCCTGGCAGGAAAGTGTGGCACACCCAATCAGACAACCAAAGAATGTCCAGTGAAGGGACCATTAACAAAGGGCAGGCAAGGTCAAGGAGAACCAACTTTGATAGGGATAGCACAGTGGGGAGGGATGGAAGGGAGAGCTGTAGGACCCTTGAGAGGGGCTACCTGACAGGAGCTGTAGCTTTCTGCAGAGGAACGTGGGCTGGGGAATAAATATCCCTGTCTCTCTCATCTGCCCTCTCTTGCAGGTGGCCAGCCTCCCCCAACTGGCTGGCCAAGCCCAAGCCAGAAGCCAGAAGGCAAAACTGTCTATTTGTGCTGTCTTTACATTAATATATCTCTCCTGGGGTACAGAGCTGAACCCAGAACTGACAAGAGTAGACTCAGAATACCCAGCACAGCCAACATCTCACAGAATGACAAGCCCACGGAAGGGGCTGATAACCAGGCTACATCGCCCTTAACAGACCCCTCTTGGTGGAGCCCCTCCAGACCTCTCTTTCTTGTCCTTCCCTACATCCACCTCCTATACATCTAATTGATGTCGAGCCTGGCCAACTGGACCTCCTAGTATCTCTCAAAAATATACTCTGCTCACACCATATACCTAAATTCCAGAGGGATTAAAGATTTATGGTTTTGTTTCTTATACCTAAAAGTACTGGATGATCTTTCTGGATATTTATGAAACCTTGGAGTAAAGAGAGGACTTCTCAAAGCATGACCTCAGAGGCAGAACCACAGAGGAGAGGACTGAGAGTTTGTATAACATAAAAATCAGAAACTTCCATTTGACAAAACTCACCTATGAACAAAGTTGAAAAGGCATCCAAAAAAACCTCAAAATTCAAACAATGAAATAAAAATATTATTTCAGCAAATTTAAGTGAAAGGAGTCCTATCTAAATACATAAAGGTCTCATACAGATAGATATGAACTGACCCAAGTTTGGGCAGGGGGAAGGGGAAGCTAAGAGGAAAACTGAACAAATAAGGAAAAGGCTGTGAAAATTAAACATAGGCCCATAGGCAAAGGATGTGAACAAGATTGATGAAAGAGAAAGAACGACTTGATAATAGCGTATGGAAAAAGGTCTAACTACTCAATCCAAGAAATGCAAGTTTAAAAAAGAAACTCTCCAACCAAATTCACGGAGATTGTTTTTAACGAGAGCACTCAGTGCAGGCAGGAATGCAATGGAAGGGACCCTTGTGATTCCTTAGATGAGTATAAATTATTATAAACTTTTGAAAAGCAAATTGGAAGTCCAGTATTGAAAAACTTCAATTATTCATCCCCTTTGCCCCAACATTTTCACTTCCCAGAATCTATCCAAACCCTCTGCAGCTCACAGGATGCAGTCCAGGCATCTCAATATGGCATACACCTTTCAAGTTTCATCTCCCATGTCTCTCCATGTGACATTTGCCACTCCATCAGTGCAAAACTGCCTGTCCTTCTCTAGACATACATCCTGCACTTCCAGGCCTCTGAGCATTTCCTGCTCATTTTCTTCTGCTTGGAATACCCTTCACCATCTTCTTGGCTTTGCTTACTTTGCTTACTCTTCGGGAATCAGCCACATTATCAGAGGCCCTGATCCCCATCCAGGTTGAGTCAGTTTGCCTTCTCCATGTTTCCACAGCACCTGGTACATATTTTTTATGGATAATTCACAGTACGCACATACGTGATTACATATTTATGTATCTGATTACATATCTGTCGCTACTATCTTGGTTTTCCTCTGTATTCCCTATACTGGTGGTTTTTAGCTGGGACAATTCTGCTTCCCCAGGGGACATTTTCAGACAATGTCTGGAAACATTTTTGATTGTTACAATTGGAGGCAGGGGGTGCTACTGGTATCTGCTGTGTAGAAGCCAGAAATGCTGCTAAATATCCTACAATGTACAGAGGTGGTCCCCACTGCAAAGAATTATCTAGCCCCAAGTTTCAACAGTGATGGGGCTGCTGTTTTCTACCTAACTTCGACCTAGCCTGGAACATAAATTCATAACACCAATTTTTTTAAAAAACCTGCAAAACTATACAATGAACAAACATAAAATGGAATTTCAAAGCCCAATTTCTTCTTCCATACAATGGGCATAGTAATAGCCATGCCAGAAGGTTGCAGGGAGGAGTAAAAGAGACAACATATGAACAGTGCCCCATACAAAGCTAGTGTTCCATCAGTATCAGTTCATCCCAACAATAACATGCATTAAGTTGAGTCACAGACTCAGAATGTTTTGGTACTGAAATAAGTCTTAAAGAGTTTTTGGTGAAAGCCTTTCATTTTATACTGAGGAAGCCAATCTTTAATGACTTGCCTAAATCATTGGCCTCAGATCAATGTTTCCAGTTTAGTGGCAAACCACATTTTAAATGTATGCATAAGAGAGAAACTGTAAGCTGACTCCTTTGTAAAACAAATAATTATCTTTTTTTGTGGTTTGGCTTGTGAATACAATTGTCATAGGTATGTATAAAATTTTCTTAAAATATTTAGAATACTAACAGAACAGTGATTCAACTGGATAATGTTACCAGAAGTTTCCAAGGGTTTATTTTAAAATTACATTTTTACATTTATGCAAAAATAGGCACATGTATTAAAATAAAAAGTTCAATAAATAATCCATTCTTTCTCTGTAGGAGATATAATCAGAATCTAGAATGACAATTTAAATAGTTTATCATAAGCCTCTGGAATATTAACAGGCTTTCTGACATCTATGCTAAAAATTAACCACCTTATAATGATTCAGTTCTTCTTCCCTGCTCAATTGCTAACACGATAAAATTTCTTAGCAAAATATAACTCAGAGGCACTATCCAATCTGAGATCTCAGATTCTAACATGTTATGGCTTTTAATATGAACACCAGTATAACCAGAATTTAAACAAATTATGGCATATAAATTAAAACATTTAAAATATTTTAACATCTATAGACTTTATTAGGTGTTCCTTATACAGTCATCTGGTATGTTTAAAGAGTGAGCAATCATATAAAAGGAAATATGGTCATAACTGATTGAAGTAATAAAATACTGAAACTAAATAACATCTCATAATTCATTGCACAACATATATTAGATTTCATTACATCAGTATATAGCTTAGTAGTAAATTCTCCTGATGGCCATAAACTTCTAAGGTGTTGTCATCCTGAAAAATGAAGAAGGGGAGGGAGTTGGTGGAGTGCAGAATGGAGAAATCTTCCATAGTGCTGGTGTGATGTACCCTAAGTTGTAAAGTTATAGTGCATCGCCCCCTAGTGGCAGAATGTCATGCCGTGTTCTCATAAAGGAACTTTCATCGTTTTCCAAAGAGCAATGTGTCTTGTTCACCTTCTATCTCTCTCTGAGGGTGCTGCCCTTGCTAAAATCCATGCCTCCTCCCATACAGTGTAATCCCATCTGCTCTTCATCCATCAAGCTGTCAAGGATTTGGTTACGACAATTTTTATGTTCACCTAACTTTTTAATTCCAAGTACTTTGGTTATTTTCAAAAGACTTATTTTTAAACTCAGGATGCCCATATGTTATTATTTTTAAATTATTTAAATCCATCCCCATATTTTTGAAACTCCCATATTTTTAAAACCCCATCCTGTTTGTGAATTTGGAAGGATTATTACTTTGGGCTTTGGCCCAATTTTTATTGTTATTGCTGAATCTTTTCGTAAGACAAAATTAGTGCAGAGTTAATTAATGCTTTAAAAGGGAGTCCTTAAAGTAAATAGCTAAATGAAATCATTACCAAAATCTACACTTTGGATTTATTAGGATTCTAAAATTTAAAAACAGGAAAAAGTGCTGTTAGTGAAGATTCCATCATTAACATTTTGGTACCACTTGTAGAGCATCACATAAATATTTAGACCATAATAATTCAGCACAGGAATGTTACCAAATATTTCCATGCAATCTGGAACTAGGACTAGAGCTGGTAATTGGGGGTCTGAAGCCTCAACATCCCTTACGCTGCTTCCTACACCTTTACAACAGGAAGGCTGAGTGATACTACAACAGTGCACTACAGGTAGTGCACTACAACAGTGAACATACGCCAGCCATCTGTTTTTTGCAAAGTATAGTAAAATAGAAAAACAGAATGTAGACCACTTCAGAGTAAACAAACATATCCTTCTTCAAGATGTAGGAGAACCATATATTCAAAACCAATCTTAAACCTTAAACAATAAAAGATATCATATCTTTTAAACTGTACAAAGCAAATGAGCAGGATTCAAAAAGTTGGCAGTTTAAAAATGTCACCAATCCAAAATGCCAAACAGGGAGAAACCCAAGTCTTAGCTACATCCTAATCAAACCTGTCATGCAGCTCGTTCCACTCTTCTCATCTCCAGCAGGTACTTCATTCAAGGAGACGTCCAAGGGGACTAGACGGAACAGAAACAAGTGTGCCACATAGAAGGAAATGAGAGGACCTTAGACTTTAGCTACTGGTTAGCTATTAAGACTTTGATGATATTCAGTGTTTTCCCAGGTTATTTTTTCTCCCTTCTCATCACATAATTTACATCATGCATACTGTGTGCCAGAAACGGTTAGTGCTTAACATATAGTCAGTTAATTTTCACAACTATATAAAGTAGGTTTCTATCATTAGCTCTTACGGCCAAAGAAACTGAAGCAGAGAGAGGTTAAATTGCATTCCTAAAGTTACACAGTGAGCAAATAGATTCAGACCTGTGCAGTCTAACCCAGAATTAGCTCTGAATCACTCTACCATTCTCTACAGGATGACAAGCCTGTGTTTCAGACACTCTCCTGGTAATTTTTCACACAGGACAGCTTTTGATAATAGAAAGGCCCTCTCTTTCAAATGAAAGGACTTTACCGATGAATTAACAAATTCTCACCCATTCACCTATGTGAGCCAAATACTAGATCTACTTTCTTAGTCTTTGTAACAAGCAGGATGATAAACATAATTTATAATGAACACAAAAACATTGATACAGTGTTCAAAGAACTTTTGCATACTTGTTCTCATTTAGAAGAATGAAGTAATCTGGTAACATAGAGTAGGCATACACTTTGGCTTTAGGAAGAACTCTCACAAAATCAGAGGTTGCCCTAGGTAATACCACACTTTCTACCTTGAGCAGGTGGATAGCCTGGGAGTTCCTGTTGTATCTGTCTTGGTCAGTTCTATTTGTTTCCCTGTCTTTCAGCAATGCCCTTAGGCTTGCTTTCAACATTAACATTAATAGCCATGGTTTCTATCGTCAGAGCCCAGCCTCCCTCCATCCACCCATCTCCCTACACACCTTTATAATGCTTTTTGAGATGCCTCGGTTCTACTCTCCTTGTAATTGTGCACAGTAGACGTCTGAACCAATAGACAGAGTCCTGCAAAAGTGATCTTAAATCACAATTAAAAGAGCCTTTGGAGAGATCTACTCAAGAAAATTTTCTGAATAGACAAATGCTTTTAAAGGGGGTTCTAGACAGTCCATCTTCTTGGCCTCTTATGCCAAGTAGGACTACACTAAAACCTTAACACAATGTCATCTGAGCAAAACCACTATCAAGTGATCTAGTTGTCTTGAACTAGACAAAATTGACGTGATTTTAGGATATGATTAAAAAAATAATCTGAATAGCAAAAAAAAAAAAAAAAGGTGGGGACTTCTAGGGATTTTAAGAGGCTAATATTTTAGCAAAAATTTAAAGATGCACTTTATGATACATGTCTCGGGGCTTTATAAATTTTAAATGTAACACAGATTTTTCATACTGTTTTGTTATTTGAGGCATTCCTGCCACAAATAACACCAGTGGCTTGTCCTGGAACACCAGGGAGGCTGCAGGCCCTGCTGTTCCTTCTCTACTAGCTCTGACTCCACACTCACCTCCACCAAAGAAAGCATTTCAGAATTTAGGAGTAGAATGACAATATTAAATGACTCTAATTGTTTTTTTTTTTTTTTTGAGATAGTCTTATTTTGTCACTCAGGCTGGAGTGCAGTGCTGTAATCTCAGCTCACTGCAACCTCTGCCTCCCAGGGTCAAGCAATTCTCCTGCCTCAGCCTCCCAAGTAGCTGGGATTACAGGCATCTGCTACGACACCTGGCTAATTTTTGTTTTTAGTAGAGACGGGGTTTCACTATGTTAGGCAGGCTGGTTTTGAACTCCTGACCTCAGGTGATCTGCCTGCCTTGGCCTCCGAAAGTGCTGGGATTACAGGTGTGAGCCACCATACCCGGCCAATGACTCTAATTTATATTTTTAAAAATTATCCTATAATCTTAAAACATTTAACTGATTAGTATGCAACCCTTTTTCTTTATAACAATCACTTCCAAAGTGGAAAAGTCACTAGGATATGGGGACAAGCATGATTTGTCTTTGTACTTCTATTTTTCTAACGTCTGCTTTTTGTTTTCTAGTCTACATGTTAGTACAGGAGTATATATATTACATAAGTATGCCTGTGTTGGGCTGCATATATAATTTCCTTTTAAATGATAGGATGCAAAATCAAATCTATTTGGATAGCAGTGAAGAGGCTGTTTCTCAATCCTGGCAAACTAGGGGGTGCATACGCTCTTCTTTTATTCAGTAACTTCCATAAGGATGTAACTTACACAAGTTACATCCTTCCATAAACTGATAGACTATCCAACCAGTGAGGAAAACTGATAAAGTGGCCTCTGAGCTCCAGGAAACAGTTAAACATGACTAAAAATATCTTCTAAGTTTGGAAAAAATTTAGAATAACTACTGGATTCAGTAGTTATTCAGTAGAAGGTTTAGAATTTAAAAACTCCAGCGATTACAATAGACATTTATTTAAAGGAAAACAACTGCAGACCAAATAATTCTTAAAATTGTTTGTTTCAAGTTTAACCATCTTCATAGCAGCTGCATCCACAGACGTCAACTACGATTACTTCTTTTCCCATTCCTCTCTTTCTTTTCTTTCCCGAATAACCTCTTTCAGATATGGTTCAAGGTAGTAATTTTCCTAAAGAATGAATAAAATATTATATGTTACCATCACATACTGACATATCCCAAACACTCGACAGGTCTTAGATAACAACAACAAGCAAAAATTTTACTTTTTAATTTCCAATTTTAGAAAATATATTCTCAACCTAAGAACTGTCTGCTTTTTAAAATGTCAAATCTGTGGTGATACTGTGATAAGTTGCTTTGATAGGTTATGAGAGGGAAGTCTTTTAGGGAAGAAAAAGAAATGTGTGTCTACAGGCCTTTGCCTCGTTTCAATGCAGTTCAAGGGGTGAGGGTTTGCTTCACAGAAGCTCTTTTTGGGAACTGGAGGGCAACTCAATGGGCTGATCTTTTCATTTAAGTAGGAAGCAGAGTGCAGAGGTAGAACAACAATGTCCCGGGAGGCAACAGACCTGGATTTTAGTCCTGGTTTTCTATATTAGAGACTTCCTTAGTGATTTCAGAAGAATCATTTCACCTGTAACACTTGATGTGGTTTTATTCTAAAATGGAGATAACACTTGCTCCATTAACCTCACCAGCCTGTTAATAGGATATTTATTTGACGTGACTCAGAACTCTAACGCTATGCAAATGAACATGTTTCTCGTTTCTAAAACTCCATCCTTAATGACCAACATTGTCAAGTAGATAAAAGCTGTTCTACCTCTTCGTATTTGGTCCACTGCTCTTTAGGCAGGATCTGATGCTTCATGGACAGGTCCAGTGCCCTCTTAATGCGAAACATCCTGTCATTATAAAGGTTCTCAGGAAGCCTTCTTATGGCTTCCTTTACATCTTCATCCTCATATATTGTATCATCTCGCAGTAACCCTATGATAGATGACAAAAGTTAGGTTGCACATGCATCTCAAATATCACATTTTTTAAATTAGTAAAATATCTTTATGACTTATAACGTACAACTTTTGGTGAACTATTGAATTCAAATCACTAGGTTCAATGGAAATTCAATGTACTTCATACAATATTAGGTTGGTGCAAAGTAATTGCGGTTGCCGTTAAAAGTAATGGGTTATTACTTGATATAACAGGTTTTTCTTGAACTAGACTGTGGAAACAATATATGAGCCTCTTAAAATCCAATGCCACAAAATTCACATTTTATCTATTTAAAAAATATTTTAGATGTTTACTTTGTTCTTAAACACACAATAATAAACCACATCTCTACTTCTTACAGTTTAAATCTGAGCTCAGATTTAAGGTATTAAAGAATCTTAAAATGATAGTATACTAAGGAACCAGCGACTTTTGCTTACCCTGTCTGGAGGCTTCAATAGCAAAAGATGAAGTTCATGGCAAATTATAAAGTTCTAAAAAAGTTTAGGAATTATATGATTGCATGGATGTGAGAAAATTTTTAAATTCAAAAAATCTATACTTTCAATGTTTATATAACTTAAAATTTTAAGTGGAAGAGTTGGGAGAGGGATATATAAGGAAAATGTCTTGCTACTTACTTAAATCATTACCAAGTCAAACATTTTAGAGGCTTTCATCCCTCTCCTCTCAAAAAAATTTTTAAAAGGAACTGAATTTAACATAATACAATGTGATTTAATTTTAAAATCTTCTGATATATATAAGAACTGAAATTTTTTTTGGAGCCACAGTAACACTTGTAAAAGCAATACTCTCAGAAAAAGAAAAAAAAAGAAAACAGAAAAGGAAGTACAGCTGCTTACCCAGTTTATTGAATCCTGCAGCATTGTAATACCATTTTCGCATCATCTCCAGCAACCTGCTTGATGATGAAACTGATAATTGTCACACTGTTAGTTGCCAGAATTATACTATATGAACGCATTGATAGGCAAGCAACCAGTACTCATAGTTATCTTGCTGACTAATGCAAACATAGAAATTTCCTTTTAAAAGTATATACTCTATATAGGAAGAATTTAATCAAAAAATAATTTGATTTTAAAAAAAGTTTATACTCTATACACTGTTGCTTTAAAAAAATTGCTTATTTTACTTGTGAACAAAAGTGGCTGCAGGAAAAAAAATTAGGTGGCAAGTCATGGAAGAAAAGGCTAAACTCAAACATGGAATGTACAAAAGATCTACAGGTACATCATGTGCCCTTACAGCCCCCTGTTACCTTCAGAATTGAAGAGGTGGGAGATAGGAAAAGGACTTGGAAATTTCTATTATTTGTAGTTTCATAAATAGATCACAGGAAATAATTGTAAAGCTTTCCATTTCAAAGGAGTTGTATGAAAAGAGACTGAGATTTCAGCATACGCTGGCAGGTCTAAATGACCCTCTTCCTCTAAAATTTTTACTCAACATTAGTTATTTCACTTGGCCACACTCTCTAAACACACTCTCTAAACATGTATGTAATTGGGGGAGGATTTTGATACCATTAGTCATTTAAACATTAATATGGATTAGTAAAAGAAGTCCATCTTCCTCCTCCTAAGCAGTTAAGTTCCCCACAAGGGAATGGATATTGAAAACAGATGAGGAGAAATAAGTAATTTTAAAACTCTTTGGGGAGCAGGGATGAGCCTGATGAAGTAACCCAGCAGGGTCCAAGGACAGCATGACAATACAAGAGAGACATTTTACAAAAGGGGAGGTAGAACAAGTATAATTTTCTTTTAAAATTTTGTCTAGGGCTAGTCCCTTATCACAAAGGAAAGCAAACTCTCACTCAACTCTCCTTGCCTGCACACTCAGTGCACTACAGATTACATGGCTTTAGTAAATCTCCTTGGAAATTAAGAGTCATGTATAAAACTGCTGCTAGAAAAGTAAGTATGAGTCAACAATCTACAGACATACTTGTGGAAGACAGATTATTATTATTATCAGTAGTAGTAGTAGTATTTTGAGATGCAGTTTCGCTCTGTCACCCAGGTTGGAGTGCAGTGGAGTGATCTTGACTCACAACCCCCGCCTCCCGGGTTCAAGCGATTCTCCAGTCTCAGCCTCCTAAGTAGCTGAGACTGTCGGTGCCCGCCAGCACGCCCAGCTAATTTTTGTATTTTTAGTAGAGATGGGGTTTCACCAGATTGGCCAGACTGGTCTCGAACTCCTGACCTTGTGATCCACCTGCCTCGATCTCCCAAAGCGCTGGGATTACAGGCGTAAGCTACCACGCCTGGCTGGAAGACAGATTATTTTTAAACATCTTCCAGTGACTATGACAATAATTAATATTCACTACGCACTTATTGTGTGCCAAGCACTTTCCTATTTGCTTTACCAACATTAGCTGATTTATTTACATGTCTGTTATTACAGAAGGGGAAGGAGGCTTACAGAAGTGATCCCACCAAAGGTCAGAAGAGTTAGCTAATGGGAGTTGAGATCTGGTCTATATGGTTCCCAAACACAGCACAGAAGCAGTGTCTTGAATTTAGTAAGACTCCCTCAATAGCTGTCAAATTCATAAAATAATTACTAAAAAGTCTCCCCCCATCCCCAAAAAGCTCAATGCCAATTAGGTTAACGGATTTTTCTGGCAACTTACTGTTTCCTAATAGCTTCACAATTGCTGGAGAAGGGGAGAAAAAGATCAATATTTTTTAAAAGCTACTCTAATTTGTACCGCCAGTGGGCAGAGATTAGCCAAAAAAAAAAAAAAAAAAAAGGGAAAACCCAACCTAATGTTCACTTTGTTTTAAATATCCCAGTAATATCTGCATTCTATTCCACAATAAATGCGTTTGAACCTACAGTAAGTAAATTTCTCCAAATCTACTGATTAAGTTGACGTTCCAGATAATCCAAGGTTAACCTGAAGCGTCGCTCGTATCCCTTGCTCAACTGCCTCTAATTCGCAATTTGAGAAGCGCGAGGGGTGCAATGAAGTTTCTAATTCTACTTCCTTGGGTCATATTTCTCGGTTATCTCATCAGCGTAGAAAGGAAATTAATATCTCCCTCATTGCACTGGCAGGAGAATTTATCGAGCCAATGCACACGACAGAGCGATTAGGTCACAGAAAGCACTGAGCTCATTCTGGTTGAAAGTCATCGACTAGTTATCCCCTTGTGCCCTTGAACTTTTTCTAAGGCCGAGGGGAAGGAATGCCGAACACCTGCAGCTGGAACTGCAGGGCTGTCAGAGCCACCGCGGGCACCTCCACAAACAGCGGGTTAATACCCCAACTCTACAGGCAAGCCCGGCCTGGGGACAGCAAACGAATGGGGAGGCAAGTCCTTTTGGCTGGACTGAAGCCGCCACTTTCCCTTCCGCGACAAACCTGGCCATTTACAAAGAAGAGAGAAAACGGGGCGAACTGCTGCGAAAATAAACGGTGGAGCGCGACGACGCCCGCCAAGGAAGAACCCCCCGCCAGTTACTTACCAGCCGGCCTGCCAGCCATTATGACCAGAAAGCGAAGCGTAGCCTTCTGGGTAAGTCAAAGAGGACATGCTGGGCCCAGTGCGCAGGCGCTTTACGTCGCGTCGCGAAACGAGGAAGGCCGCTCGCGCAGGCGCAATTCTGACGGCTGTCGTTGAGCACCTGCGGGCGCGCATCTCTGCCAGGGTGAGGCCAATGGAGTGGGCGGGGCATTTGGCGTCCTCGGTTCTAAGAAGCACAGGCTGCGATGTGATGGGAAGAACACTAGGACAGGAATAAGGAGACCGAGGCTTAAGGCTGGGTTCTGTTACTTAATGTCCATAGTTAAGAGAGCGTGGGCGGTATTAATTGAGCTCTTTGTGCCAGGCAGGAAGCTAAATGTTTTAACGGCATCATCTCATTTAGTTTTCTACTGAAGGACTGATGAATGTGCCATCCAAAATATATGAAATTGGTACATTGATTATTTCGAGTTGAAAATGTTGGAGAAAATGTAGTTTCAGAAAGTGTTTGATGACCCATCTCTTCTGCATGCAGCAAGCCATAAAGCTTCCTCCAGTATTCCTCTGGAGTACTCGTCCCTTACCAGGGGGAGAAAATAGTACCTATCACCAGAGAAACTGGGGGCTGCTTTGGACCTACTTTCCGAAGTAACCCTTGTCTTCCACTGATTTTACACCCCACGACACACACGTTTCTCCTAATGAATCCACAAGAAATTTACTGCCCCTAGCCAGATCCCCTTTCTTCTCAGATTTGCAGTATAAAGTATACTCCTCTAAAAAGTGTAAAGGCATCTTACATTGGCCACTTCACTCTCTTGTGAAGATCTCCATGTACATGTAAAACTAGTTTGTATGCTTTTCTCTTGTTAATCTACCTTGTGTCAATTTGCTTCCCAGATCTAACCAAAGAGCTCACGAAAGAGCAAAGGGGAAAGAGGGTTGGAGGTGATCTCTCACGTCCCTACGCTATCACTTAATTCTAAAAGTACTGTAATTATCTCATTGTAGAGAGGAGAAAGCTGAGGCTCAGAAAGGTTGAGTAACTTGTCCAAGAACACACGGCCAAAAGAGTCCAGGTTCTCCTTCCAGAGTCTGAGAATCCAGATGCAAATTTGGGGCTACTTAATTCTAGGGCCATATGTTACACTACTAATCCAGGAGAGACACCAAGCTTCTTAGGCCTTGGGTTTCTCCAGCTGAAGATCTACATCTAGCTATTTTAGTGGAAGGTTAGTCAAAGAAGTTTGTTTTTGTCACCTCTTTTTTGCTGTTGTTCAGCCTCTGTCAGTCAGGCAGAATGGCACAATCTCGGCTCACTGCAACCTCTGTCTCCTGGGTTCAAACTATTTGTGCCTCAGCCTCCTGAGTAGCTGGGACTACAGGTGCACATGCCACCATGCCTGCTAATTCTTGTATTTTTAGTAGAGACGGGGTTTCACCATGTTGACCAGGCTGGTATCAAACTCTTGACCTCAAGTAATCCACCCACCTCGGCCTCCCAAAATGCTAGATTACAGGTGTGAGCCACAATGCCCAGCAGAAGAGATTTTTGAAGATTAAATCTAAGATGTATTGCAGAATTTGCACACAATTTTAAGACAAAACAGAAGTATTTGGTGACTTTTAAGGTCTCAGCCCCAACATGCGAAGTCTTAGGCATAAACATCTAGGGACAGAAAACAATTCGGTGGAGCTAGGATGACTTATAGTTACTAGTGTACTTCCACCATTACTCAGTGATATCTTTTTTTTCCCTCAGTTTTAAGCTCGGAGCTGGGACCATATAGAATAGAACCTTCTCTTGTAAGTTCAAAAGGTTAGATTTAATGGTCTTAGTCACATTCCAGTTATAAAATTCTACTGATTTTCCCCTTTTTCTTCTGTCTTCATGCTGCCACAGTTTCATCTATTAGTCAGTCCCGTATGCAGCACTAAAACTGATGAATGACCTCTTCTATCCTACACTAGCCAAAGTGAAGTCTGAAAGATGGGAAGAAATACATTTGTACATTGGCACACTACCCTGCAGAGGATAGGTGCTCAATAAACTCTTCTTTCTTCCTCCTTACCCTTTAAGTTTTAGCTTGCTGGTTACAGGTGAAGGTGGCAAGAGAAGACATATCAAAAGATAAAAAACCCAAAATTGTTACAAAATCCAGCTCCTAAGGAATTCAGTCTCTCTTAGAGACTGAATGTTTGGTGGTACTCATTAATGTTGATTCAAAAACTAGATTTGGTTTTCTTTCCTCCCAGCACAGGATTAGAGATTGCCTTTCTCTGCCCTCTTAAAGTTAGGCATGGCCGTATGATACTTTGGCCAAGAAAAGTGTGATAACTTTTTAAGAGCAATTCTTCACATTCCTTTCGTTTTCCATAGACTGGCAACACTCCAGAAACAACAGACAGGATACATCAACCTGTATCACTAAACACAATGTGAAGCAGAGCCTTTGTGGTCCTAAGAGATATGTATGAGATAAAAACTTTTATAGTTTTTAATCATTTGAGGTTTTAGGATTGTTCATTGTATGAACAAAACTTGCCTATTCTGACCGATACGGTGGTTCAGTGGGTTATTCATAAAGGCAAAATGCAGTTGTGAGCCATAGAGAGGGCAAGATGGTTCCATGGGGTCCTCAGCTTACCTTATTTTTTGTTGTTTCCTGCTTATTAATCTCATCCATTGGAGAATTCCATGACAACACATACTGTATTCTAGGAACTCAAATGTCTGTTGCATGAATAAAATATTTAACAGGAAGGCCACGATACCTGGCCCTGACCAATTACAAATTTAGTTTTTCATGAGGTTTTTTAAAGGGCAGCCATCACACCACAATACCCTGTGCACAACAAACTACCCCCAAAATTAGTGGCTTAAAACAACTTTCTCCCAATTCTGAATTCAGCTGGGTCGTTCTGCTCAGTGTAGTGCCTGCTAAGGCTGGGACATCCCGGTTAACTTCTTCATGCATGGCTGATGCTCAGTTGGCATGGCTGAAAAAGCTGGGGTTTGGCCAGATATCTTTCTCTCCACTTAGTTTCTCCAGCAGAATAACCAGACCTCTCTACACAGTAGCTTAAAGTGCCAAGAGCAAATGTTCCAAGAGGGCAAGCCCTGATGTGCAAATTCTTATCAAGCCTCTGCTTGACAAATGTCCAGTGGGCCAAATCACATTGGCCCAGAGTCAGCATGGCAGAGGACTAACTAACTACACAAGAGTGCAAATACCAGGCATGGTTCATGGAGGCCACCAGTGTTAACAGTCTACCCATTCTAGTGATCATAAGTCAGACAATCGAAGTCACACTTCATTTTACAAATAAAAAAGCAAAGACTCAGAGATGAAATCACTTGCTTAGATAACATATGTGGTAAATGGAAAACAAATCTTTGTTTACTTGTCAAATCTTTAAGTCAAAGGCTAGTTAAGCCTTTCACTGTATCTCGTTGCCCCTAATCTTTAAACTCCTTTCCTTTTCCTGATTCTTAGCCAACTGTGAATATCTGTGTTCAAGAAGATAACAATGTAGATAATCCAAAATGAACTGTGTTTTGTAGCATTATCTGAGCAGTAGATATTAGGTGACTAATGGAGTATGCTCAGGAAACTCTAACATTTCAAAGGAAATAAAGCCATTGTATAACACAACCACTTTAAAAATCTTCCACTGTTTTCATCTTCACTAGAATGACAAAGCACCAACTTAAAGTAAACCAACTCTCCCCCTTTTTCTGAGCTTGCTGTGTTTCCTAAGAAAGAAGGAAAAGGTCAAACAAGAATTAAGTCACTAGGAACTTGAAGAAAGAGCTACCACAATATATGTACCCAAGTTTACAGTTATCAAATGGTTTCCAGTAGCAGTTGAGACCCAAGGCATTTAAAAATATTTTCATTTATTCATATATATATTCACTTTACAATATTGCATTTTAACATACATAAAAATCTAAAGCGTTTTTAAGAATTTTTCAAAGTCTTGTACTGATGCTTTGGCAATCTCTTCACAAAATATTTCATCAGGAATAGATACTAATTTGTCCAAAGAGATGTAGTTAGGTTTTGCTGGATCATACTGTGCTCTTCCTAAGTAGGTAAGAAACAAGTGTCTTTCTTTGACTTTAAACAATCTTGTATTAAATACCTAGAAAGGAAAAAAAGTTTTTAAAAAACATTGCACACTGAAGGATGAAATATTAAAAAGTTTACTCGGCAACAATTTTAATAGGTTAACCAATACAAAGTACTGACCACATGTTCAGTAAGTATGATAAATGTCATATGATTTAAATCCTATAGTTTCTGTTAAGAAACTAGAAAAAGGGATTCAAAATCAACATACAAAACAATAATAAAATAATTAAGGGCTACACTGTGGGCAAAGAAGATTGAGTGCTCCAGAGACAGAGGAGAATGTGTTAAAAACGCAAATCCTCGGCCTGGTGTGGTGAATCAGGCCTGTAGTCCCAGCACTTTGGGAAGCCAAGGCAGGCAGATCACCTGAGGTCAGGAGTTTGAGACGAGCCTGGCCAACATGGTGAAACCCCGTCTCTACTTAAAATGCAAAAATTAGCTGGGCATGGTGGTGCATGCCTGTAATCCCAGCTACTTGGGAGGCTGAGGCAGGATAATTGCTTGGACCCAGGAGACAGGTTACAGTGACCTGAGATCACACCACTGCACTCCAGCCTGGGCAACAGAGTGAGACTCGTTCTCAAAAAAAGAAAGAGCAAATCCTTAAGCCTCACCCCAAAACTACTTAATCGGCAACCTTGAGAGCAGGACCCAGAAATCTGTCTTAATAAGCCCTCTAGATGATTCTGATATCTACCAAGTTTGAGAACCAATGTCAGAGATCAATGTTAATATAAAAAATTTATTTATTGCTCTAGGATCTGTGAAAGGAAAAAAAAAGAAATAAAAGAAAAATTTATTTATAAGATTTCATAATCTGTAACACCTCTCCTCTCTTTTTAAATTCCCACTGCTCCCCACAACTAGCATCCAAATGAAATGAATTTGACCTCTGGGAGAGTAACTAAGGAAAATATGTCTTACCTGCCTCAAAGTAAAACTCCTAAAAACTAGAGTGGTGGTGCAGGGGGAGGGTTGTTGGCCACCAGGGGCCACTTTGCCATTGGCACAAAAATTTCATCCCATTAATGACATATTAAATTTTTGGGAATTAAAACAAGAAAAGTAACCCTAGCCTGAGAATTATTGGTCTCCTATAATCCTAAGGTGGGCTTCAGCTTTGCCTTCCCAGAAAGTGACAAAGGGAGGGGAGAGCCAAGGTTTCAGGGGATCCTAAATATAACCTCTTTCCTTAGCTTAGTGATTTCTTCACGTTCATTACCCTAAAACTGCTTTTGTAAATAGTTATCCTTTACCTTCCACCATGTCTTCTTTGAAGTGACTAAACTAATCATGGTTATTGAGTTATACTTCTTTCCCCATTTTTAATTAATCCTAAATTAATCTGCCAACCAGTATTATCTGCATGACAAATTAGTTCCACGCCAGAGTTTTAAACACCAGCCAAAAATTTAAAGTCTATATCGGCCCCTTCACAGCCTTACTCTCTGTTAATGTATTATTCCATTAACAAGCTTTTTATTTGTCTGGGTTTTTCCCCATAATTCCACCCAGACTCTGGGAATCTGAGAATCCCAATTTGGAAGCCACAGTTCTAAAACACAGCTTCTCAGAAGCTAGGGTTTGGGGTGTCTAAAATCTGTGTTTTTGAGGATTTTGATGCATCTGGTCGGCTTATATTTTATTCTACTTGGAAAGCTCCTCTCCATCTTTTAAACACCACTCACTCTTCTGCAGACAATTCAAATGTCACTTCTAGCAGATCCTAGTAAATGGCTTGGGTTTTTAAACCTGACTGCTGGAGTTCTAATCCTGGCTCTGCCCCAACCTTGTTACTTGGGTAACCTTGGACAGATTACTTACATCTCTTTAAGCTTAAGTTCTTTATGTGTAAAATAGGGAAAATAATAGCATCTACCTCCTATGGTTGTTGTGAGAATTAAATGTGTTAATACAAGTAAAGCAATAAAGATTGAGCTGGCACACAGTAAGTAGTCAACTGCTGTGATTACTTCTGTAATTCTACCACTTCTAAATTAATCACGCTGTAGAGCTCTGGTTAGGATTTTTTACATCATGTAAAGCAATTCCATTTTTAAACCTGTCTTCCACACTTGATTATAAGTTCCACAAGAACAGAGACCATGTCTGCTTGACTTCTGTATCCTTAGTGCCCAGCATCTAGCACTGATGGATGCTCAGTGATATGCTGGGAAAAATGACTGGACCACCGGGGCTAGGAGGGGACAATATCAGATATTCTTACCATCACCTGTGGTCACTGAATTACCCACCAACCCAGGGAAAAACAAATTGTCATTGCTTTTTTGTTGAAGATTATTTCACAATTACTTCATAAGCCAAATTCACAAAACTGTAGGTTTCTAACACTTTTATAATGAGTGTATTTACATTTGGTAAAATAGGAAAATCCTATATTAAGGGCCCATTCCTAGTGAAGTACAATAGGCAAAAAAAATCTAGCTGTATGTGACGGAACTGGACCAAATGCAATCGAGTTCTGAGAGTTGTGTTAAGGTCATATTTCTTTCTTTTCTTTTTTTTTTTTTTTTTTTTTTTTTTGAGAGACAGAGTCTGACTCTCTTGCTAAGCTGGAGGGCAATGGCGCAATCTCAGCTCACTGCAACCTCCACCTCCCGGGTTCAAGCAGTTATCTGCCTCTGCCTCAGACTCCCGAGTAGCTGGAATTATAGGCGCCCACCACCACGCCCAGCCACTTTTTTGTATTTTTAGTAAAGACGGGGCTTCACCATCTTGGCCAGGCTGGTGTTGAAATCCTGACCTCGTGATCCACCTGCCTCTGCCTCCCAAAGTCCTGGGATTACAGGTGTGAGCTACTGTGCCCGGCCAAGGTTATATTGCTTTTACCCATCTTCTTTCAAAAACAGGAACATACCTATTCTAGTGAATGGAGTAGAGGGATCACTTAAGTAAAAATTCACTTTCTCATTTATCCAGTAAATACTGAGTGGCTATTTATATGGGAAATAGAAAAAAAGGATTACTTTGAGAAAATCCAATCATTTATTTGTTCAACAAATACTGTGTGCCTTCTTAGTGCCACGTGTAGTTCTAGGCACTGGGGATTTGGCAGTATATAAATCAGACAAAGTTTCTGCTTTTACAGAGTCAATATTCAAGATTAATGATCTTGTGAACAGCAGATACTATCCCTCACTAAAGAATAAGGAAGTTTCATTAACTTAGAAAATATAATTATGGCTTTGGCATGATGGCAAACTGAAACTGTTTTATATTGGGATAGGAGATCATTACAGTATGGCCTATTGATTCATGGATTTAAATAAAATGTGACTAAAAAGTACATGTAGCAGTGAAAGGACCTTTAAGGGAAGTGATCTATTTCAAAGTAAAATGGAGAAAAACATGAGGGAGACTACATTCGATCTGTTCTGCCTGATTTCAACAATCAGAACTAGGAGTATGTAGAAACTCCAGGGAAACAGATTAATCACTGATTTCTCAGGAGATGTACATTTGTTGGAAGTTGTAAGATGTTCATTTCCTGCAAGTTGTAAACTCTTCCCAGTGCACAGCACTATGCAGCTGGAGAGCACTTCTGAATGCAGCGCAATTGTAGTGCTTACAGAGAGAGCTGTGAGTGGCATTACCTGTGGGAACTTGACAATGATGTGGTGGGGAATGCTCATCACATTGTGCACATAATCAAACGTCTCGGTAAGTTTCCTTTTATTTGCAGTTAACATTTTTGGGATTTTGGTGATCATATGTTGAATTTCGTTATGTTTAAAACCAAGTTCAAGATGATAAACCTAAAAGAAAGTAAATTTGCTATGAATCCTAAGCAGAAATATTTATTTTGGTACCATGCTAAGGCTGCGCTGATTCTTTTTTTTTTGAGATAGAGTCTTGCTCTGTTGCCCACGCTGGAGTGCAGTGGCACAATCTCCTGCCTCAGCCTCCCAAGTAACTGGGACTACAGAGAAATGCCAGCACACCAGGCCAATTTTTGTTATCTTTAGTAGAGCCAGGGTTTCACCATGTTGGCCACGCTGGTCTTGAACTCCTGACCTCAAGTGATCCACCTGCCTTGGCCTCTCAAAGTGCTTACAGGCGTGAGTCACCGTGCCTGGTCATGATTCTTTTTTTTTTCTTGAGACAGAGTCTTGCATTGTCATCCAGGCTGGAGTGCAGTGGCATGACCTCAGCTCACTACAACTTCCGTTTCTTGGGTTCAAGCAATTCCCCTGCCTTAGCCTCCTAAGTACCTGGGATTACAGGCACCTAACAACCATGCCTGGCTAATTTATATTTTTTTTTTGTAGAGATGAGGTTTCACCATGTAGGTCAAGCTGGTCTAAAACTCCTGACTTCAAGTGATCTGCCCGCCTTGGCCTCCCAAAGTGCTAGGATTATAGGCGTGAGCCACCACACTTGGCCATGATTCTTTTAAAACTTAAAATAACATTTTAAAATTTGGAGATAGCCAGACATGGTGGCTCACGCCTGTAATCCCAGCACTTTGGGAGGTCAAGATGGGCGGATCATGAGGTCAAGAGTTCGAGACCAGCTAGGCCAATATGGTGAAACCCCATCTCTAATAAAAATACAAAAACAATTAGCTGAGCATGGTGGCACACGCCTGTAGTCCCAGCTACTTGGGAGGCTGACAAGAAGAATCACTTGAACCTGGGAGGTGGAGGTTGCAGTGAGCCGAGATCGTGCCACTGCACTCCAGCCTGGCAAGAGTGAGACTCTGTCTCAAAAAAAAAAAAAAAAAATTGGAGACAGTTACACCAGTGCCTTCAAGGAATTACAGCTTCCAGCCCCTGGGGTCACCGGAATTTCAGACCTCTCAGCTGAGAAAGAGCTACACAGTGATCGTCATGAAGACCACCAAAGGGGCAACCATAATTACGAGACAGAATGAGTGACATGGGACGGCTGGCAGGTCAGTGGCATGGGCCCAACACCAAACAGATCCTTCAGCAGCAGGATCTTCAAAATGCCTCCTAAGCTTTTGCTCCCAAGCGCACTCACGTATATGTTGTCTGAAAAATGACATGTCAACATTCCAGGCAGAGATGATAAACTAAACACCCAAACATGCGCCAAGTCCTCTACTTGCTTTCATAGTGTCTTGTGTGCCCCCACAAAGTCACTGCCCCTGTCACTCTGGATTTGATCTCCCATTAGATTGTAAGCTCCTTGACAGGAGGGGCTGTCTCCCCAGCATAGCACTTGGGCAGGAGCTCAATAAAGACTTCTTCAATAACTGAACTGTTCACTTCAGAAAGCAGCCCTTACATAGTAATTTCAAATACTACCATGGCTTTCTATACTAACTAGTCAGCTGCCCTTGGCTTCATTTATTCTCTTGGAGGAAGGATGGTAAAGAGTGTCTGGTATGTTCTGTGACAGAATGAGAGTTGGCAATTGGGACAAGTGCTAAGAAAAGCAATATGGCCGCTCCTCCCTTCATAGAAGTCTTTTGGATCCAGCCTCCCAAAGTCCCCAAGATATACACAGACTGTCATGCTGGACAACAGGAGTAGTTTCTCAGACTGGTAACACTGCCCAGGTAACAAAGATGTCAGACTCCTATGCTGACAACAGAAGCAGTTTCAGGGCACCACTTATATCCTAACGTATTGCTTTAGGATGGCGGGTATCAATGTCTGCAAGGTAATTTACTCACGTAACACCTGGTCAACATGTGAAAATATTAACTGAAACAAACTGCTTGCTAGACATTTGTTAATTGCCTATTTCTCTTTTTAGAAATAACTTATTTTAAAGTCTAGTTTTCTTTAAGATGACAACAGCAAAATCTATTCTCCTCAGAGGATTTTAACACTTAAAGAAACTGATTTCTCAAAAGTCCAAGTCCTACCTTCATATTTTCTTTCACAGGTTCCAGACTTCCAGTGAGCAGCCTTGGGAGACGAACTACCAGCTCTCTGGTCTATGGTTGCAAACAAAACAATCTAGTGTTACTATATGTGCATATTTAACTAGTTTCGAAAATTAAGGCACTACTAAGATACAAAGTTAAAACTTAAAATATGACCCAATTGGCTGGGCACCGTGCCTCACACCTGTAATCCCAGCACTTTGGGAGGCTGAGGCTGGCGGATCACAAGGTCAGGAGTTTGAGACCAGCCTGGCCAATATAGTGAAACCCAGTCTCTACTAAAAATATAAAAATCAGCTGGTGTGGTGGTGGATGCCTGTAACCCAGCTATTCGGGAGGCTGAGGCAGGAGAATTGCTTAAACCCAGGAGGTGGAGATTGCAGTGAGCTGAGATAGAGCCACTGCACTCTAGCCTGGACAACAGAGCAATACTCCATCTCAAAAAATAAAATAAAATAAAATATATATATGAGTCTAGTGGGTCATATATATGACCCAATCATATATACATATATGTGTGTGTGTGTGTATGTGTGTGTGTGTTCCTATCAGAAAAATGATAGGAACTCCAGGGATATATAAAGTTAGTACTGCTTGGAAAAAAAAAAGAACAGGTTTGATGAAGTATTATAAAATGATGTAGCTTTATGTTTAAACTAGCAGGATAATTCATTTTGTACAAAAAAATACCAGGAATTTATAGGATTCACATGGGCCAGGCATCTGTTAGGAACATCAGATTTACCAGCTACTAAAATGTACCTGACATGGAAATAAATAAATTCTCTCCTTTTCTTTACCTTCTTCACACTAAGTTGAAGTTCTTTCTGAAAAAATCCCAATCTGTTATCCAGTCTTTCCACTGAAAAGTTCAGCAAAAATGGTGCTTTTCTGACCATCTGTGCAACATCTGCTTTACTGAAATTTTTTGAATGCAGATAAGCCACCCTAGAGAAACATAAATATACATGCATGCGATAAACATTTACATTCTTTTTTTTTTTAGACAGCCTCATGCTGCTTTCCAAAGTAACAGCTATTTTTAAAAAGGCTCCCACACTCTAAATTACTAACTAAATAAAAACATTCTGTAACAATGACACAAATATAGTTAAAACAAGCATTCACCCAACTCTGGAATGGTTTCCATTTATATTTGAAAACAGAAACTAATTATGAAATCCATGAATAGGTATCAGGTTGGTGCAAAAATAATTGCAGGTTTTGCCATTACTTTCAACAGCAAAACCGTGATTGCTTTTGCACTGACCTTTAGATTCTCTTTTCAAATAATCTGATTTATTACTTGGTAAGAAAAAATGAAATGGCATCTGCTTAAGATTTTTGTTTTTGATGAGAACAGAAAAACACAAATTAAGAAAATAATTTGTATAAAAAGAAAGACCCTTAAGCATGATTATAATTGAGAGAGGCATTTTTTAGGTTAGCATATTTACTGAGTACTTCTTTTCTTTTCCATTTTTTTTTTTTCCCAGACAGAGTCTCACTGTATTGCCCAGGCTGGATTGCAGTGGCATGATCTCAGCTCAATGCAACCTCCAAACTTGCAGGTTCAAGTGATTCTCCTGCCTACGCCTCCCAAGTAGCTGGGATTACAGGCAAACATCACTAGACCCAGCTAATTTTTCTACTTTTAGTAGAGATGGGTTTTCACCATGTTGACCAGCCTGGTCTCGAACTCCTGACCTCAAGTGATAAGCCTATCTCAACCTCCCAAAGTGCTGGGATTACAGGCATTGAGTGATGGCACCTGGCCTGAGTACGTATATTCATAAATAGTTTTTACTACAGTCTTTCAATATGTATTTTGTTAACGAAGAGATTTTTCTGCTAAGTTTTTAAAAATCAAACTATGTACAATATAGAAAGTTTGATTATAGAATAACAGTATTGATTTTTTTACACTTGATCTTAGCCAAAAGGCCGAGAAGCGATGAGTATTGATTTTTTTAAATCTAAGAACATAGCAAAAGATAGTTTTACTACATGTCTAAAATATATCAGGATACTATCTTGTTTATTCCAACCAGAAAAACAAAAAAAAAGCCTTGTGAACCAGGTCCATTTTTCACATTACATTTGACAAACCATGGATTCAGGGAAGTTAAATAACTTGTCTGAGATCATCACCTAATCAGTGACAAAACTAAGATGTGAATTAAGGCCTGCCTACACCTAAAGCGTATGGCATTTTTATACTATATACCAAAACTTATATTACTTTATAATCACATGATTATTATTCCTTTAAAAATAGTTCCTTAAAAACCAGAAGAAAATATTTATTTATCCATTTAAGTATATAAAAATTTTAAATGCATGGCAAAAAATAAAAACCTACTATAAATGAAGTCAAACACAAGTGACAATCTAGGAAACACATCTGCAACATGTCTCAGAGACAGAACTAATTTTCTTAATGTGTAAAAGAACATTTGCCAGAAAAGAAGAAGAAAAGCCTGATTAAAAAATAGCAAAGGATATATTACAAAAAAGTAAACATAAACAGAAATGCAACAAATGAAAAGATGCTCCAAACAACTTCCATGTTTCAACATTCCATGTTTCAACATTTGATGCTCCAAACCAGCAAATGAAATATTCTTTTTATCTATACCATGAACTGAAAGTGAAGTGTGATAGCACTGTACTTGTGAGGATAACAGGGAATCTGGCACCTCTGTACACTGTTGGGGAGAGTATAAATTGGAAAACAACCCATATGAAGGATAATTTGGCAATGTCTATTAAAAGCTACAGATGAACATACCCTTTGACCTAGCATTTCCACTTCTAGAAATATGTCCTACAGAGAAACATCAATATGTGTGATTTTTTCGGAAGTATCTACAAGGTAAGTCACTGCAGCCTTGTCCTAACAGTGAACTACAAACACACTCCATGCTTATCAGTAGGTACTAGGGAGATGCACAGCCTGGACTGTTCTAGAGTTAAAAAGAATAGGAGGCACCAAGAAAAAATAATCTCCAAGATATAGTTAAGGTAAAATAGTGGGATAAATAGTATGTATAAATGCTACCAATTGTTATCTATTTGTGTTCATGTGTGTATACACAGATATACACTTTATAGAGTAGAACATTGCTAGAAGATTGAACAAAAAATCCTGGTAACAGTAGCTGTATCCAGAGGTAGGTCTTGGAAGGCTGAGGGACAGGAAAAAGTAGGAGAAAAGGAGGTATTACTTGTTTTTTTGGCAGCAAGGTTCGGCATTTGATTTAAAAATTATCAAAACTATTGTCCACATTGTAATGATTTTTCCAATAAAAAAATCAATATATAAGGCCCAACCAACCAAAAAAAGAATATTTAAATAATTAAAGTGCAGATTATTCATTTGAAAATTCTCCAAGGATTTTAATTTTTTATTGAAAAAATAAGTACATGAAATCAGTGCTATTATAGAAATAAGACTGCTGCATATATCAGAACCAGAAACAAAGTTTATTTAAATAAAGGTTCTCATACCCATGCCTATTCAGTATTTTTTACTGTATGCTCTTTTGAATACCTGTGGATACATTACCGATTAAAAAATTCTAAGTAATTTTAAAAAACGTTCTACAGCTTAATTTGATAGCCAGCCAGGTTTAGGAATCACTGGATTCTGCTATCTATGTGAGAATATTCCTTATTTGTTAGGCGTATGTGTGACTTGAGCAAGTTAACTTAAGCTATTAAGCTTAAGTTTCCTTCAAAGAATTAAATGTAGAGAGACAGTATGCAGTAGTCAGAACTCTGGAGTTTAACTGGGTTTGAAACCACTTACTCTGCTACTTATACTAACGGTGTGTAATCTTGGGCAAATTATTTAACCTCTGTGCCTCCTATGTACAAAGGGGCTATTCACAATAATGGTGCAGCCTGTGAAATGATGCCTACTCTCCTGGTATTCATGCTTTCTTGGAAGAAATCGTGAGTAAAATGGGCAAGCTGGTTTTTGACTAGAGGATCAGTGTTCGTGACAGCCAGGAAAACTAGAGCTGGATATGTCAGATGAGTTTCTTAGATCACACTCTCTCCCCTCTGCACTGTGATAGCCTATCTATATTACACCAGACTATTACTCCCATGAAGGGAAAAACTGTGTCTTTGATGTCTAAAGTTTAGCCCAATGTCTCGCATATAGAAGGCCTCAACTTGTTCAATTTAATAAATGCAGTTTTAGTTTCCTTTTCTTTCCTAATACAGAGAAAAGACAATAGACTCTGATGGTTTAAGGAACCGCAAAGCTCTCTGAAATGTAGTGAAAATCATCGGTATGGAGAACAGTTTAGAGGGTCAAGACTAGAGGAAGATCAATTAGGAGACCACTGCAGTGACCTTGGTGTGCTACAATGGGGAACTGAAGCAAAATAGTCAAGCTTCAGAGAAATGTGATGACTGATTTGAGCTATAAAAAGGGTAGAACTGATGAGCTTTCATGATTTATTAGTTGTAGATATAAAAGAAGAGAAGCCAAGTTAATATCAATATTTCTGTGTTGGGCAAAAGAATATTCAGCAAATCTGGGAAAACAGACTGGCTTGGGTGAGAAGTAGGGGTGATGATGAATTGAGAATGTTAACTTAAGGACAGAGTTTTGCCTTGTTCTCTGTCGTATTCCCAATGCCTGGTAGGATTCTTATCTCACAGATCTATATCTCACTGTATTTATTTTCATAAATTCAATAATTATTTGAATGGTAAATGAAGTACAGAGATATTTATAAAAGTACTCTTTAAAGAAGAAAACAAGGAACAACCAAAATAGCCAACTTATGGAGACGATTAAGCAAATTATACAATAATTTGCCAAGACAATGTCAAATGTCTACCAACAAAAATTGGCCAAACAAAAACTACAAAAGATCAGGCTTTCATATCTTTAGGTGCACTCTCAGATAAGTAAACTATTTGTTAATGGACTTTTTTTTTTTTTAAGAAAAAAACTTACTCCAGTTTCTAAAGGGAAATAGTTAATTACTGACTCAGTAATAAGTTGAAAACATAAAAATCATAATGGGGCCAGGCATGGTGGCTCATGCCTGTAAAATACCAGCACTTTGGGAG
The DNA here is from genome assembly GCF_009761245.1 of Sapajus apella. Taxonomy (NCBI): domain Eukaryota; kingdom Metazoa; phylum Chordata; class Mammalia; order Primates; family Cebidae; genus Sapajus; species Sapajus apella. Next base: position 4,785,741 of record NW_022436943.1, on the reverse strand, counting down.
GCCAAGATGGGCAGATCACTTAAGGTCAGGAGTTCAACCAGCCTGCCCAACGTAGCAAAACCCCGTCTCTACTAAAAACACAAAAATTAGCAGGGCATGATGGCGGACCTCTGTAGTCACCCAGCTACTTGGGAGGCTGAGGCAGGAGAATCGCTTGAACCCAGGAGGCAGAGAGTGCAGTGAGCCAAGATTTCGCCACTGCACTCTAGCCTGGGCAACAGGGCGAGACTCTGTCTCAAATAATAAAATAATAATAATGGGTAGTTGAATAAAAGAAGTGTTGTAAATACTTAATTTAGATCAAAGAATGTCTATTACAAAAAAATAACATTCATGTTCATTATCTCAGTAGATCCTTGTACAGCAGTAACTTAAAGAACAACTTCCACATGGATTTCCTTCATAACCACTTCTTGCGTTATATGAGAATCTTTTAAAAGTCCTACCTGGTCTTCATATTTTCAAGGTCTTGAGAGAAAATTGCATAATTTTTTGTCAGGAATGCTCCCAGTTGGTTATCCTCTATACCCACATCTTTAAGAAACAGGAGTATTTGCTTAATGTCTTTTTCAAAATCCAATCTCAGAAGGAGGTTTGCTGCATCTGGATGTTTTTCTATCTTGGACAAATCTACTCCTATAATAAATTATAAATACTGTTTGAAGATGGCATCTTAGTTCACCCATTAAACTCATATACATAAGCACAAGAAATTACCAGTGGAGATCCATACCTATCCAAAGGAGCACTGAGATAGATCAATAGAAACTTCTAAATATTTTACTTACTTACTTACTTATTTAGACAGAGTCTTGCTCTGTCACCCAGGATGGAGTGCAGTGGTGCAATCTTGGCTCACTGCAACCTCTGCCTCCTGGGTTCAAGCAATTCTCCTGCCTCAGCCTCCTGAGTAACTAGGATTATAGGCAGTCGACACCACACCTGGCTGATTTTTGTGTTTTTAGTAGAGATGGCATTTCACCATGTTGACCAGGCTGATCTCAAACACCTAACCTTGTGATCCACCTGCCTTGACCTCCCAAAGTGCTGGGATTACAGGTGTGAGCCATTGCGCCTGGCCGAAACTTCTAAATATTTTAAAACTAAGTTGGTTGCAGAAACAATATAGTATTTATTTAAAAAATCAAGTACAGAGGAAAATAGAGCATTTAATTTTACATTTACCCCCACCAAAAATTCTCTGAGTCATATTGGTGTAGGGCCCCCATCTTTGTCTAAGGGGTCTTGAATATTGTTTCAGAACGTTTGTCAGTCCCTAATGAACCCCATAGTAACTGGTATTCTGCAGGGTAACAAACAATATGAATAAAATGAAGAGTTTATCATTTCCTTAGTTATAGGCATGATTTAAAATATATGTTTATGTTTTCCATCATAGGGGGAATAAAAATGGCCCTGTGCCTTACTCATCATTGTAATCTCTAGGTCTTTAGCACAGAGACAAGTCCCTTGGAGAAACTCAAGAAATGTCTGAGTGAGAACAAGTGAACACATAGCCTTTCAAGTATACAAAAAAGCAGAAAGTATACAACCTTAAACCTCCACATTTAAAACTTCTTAGTGACATCCACAATCAAAAAAATAAATCATCATATTCATTATAACTCCAAATACTATTAGAACCAAATATAATTATAAATCCAAATTTCTTGATATTAAACAGGTATTGATATAAGATGCCCACAAACAGCAAAATGGATTAAATACACATAGACACAATGATATGATTCGGCTGTGTTCCCACCCAAATCTCGAATTCCCACGTGTTGTGGGAGGGGCTGGGTGGGAGGTAGCTGAATCATGGGGACAGGTCTTTCCTGTGCTGCTGTGTGATAGTGAATAAATCACACGAGATCTGATGGTTTTAAAAATGGGGGTTTCACAGCACAAGCTCTCTTCTCTTGTCTGCTACCATGTAGACATGACTTTCATCTTCCACCATGATTGTGAGGCCTCCCCAGCCACGTGGACCTGTAAGTCCGTTAAACCTCTTTCTTTTGTAAATTGCCCAGTCTCCGGTATATCTTTATCAGCAGCATGAAAATGGACTAATACACACACTCATAGAATGAAGACCAGAAACAGATCCAGGATAAACTAAAAAATGTTATTATACAATAGTGGCATTTCAAATCAATGGGGGAAAAGATGGACTATTTGTTAAAATATATGGGACCACTAACAATAGTTTTTAAAAAATTATAATTCTCTTTATATCTTATGTGGAAATTAATTCCGGATAAAGAATCTAAACATATATTAGCTCTACTAGAAAAACAAAGATTTAAAGAAAATTAAGTTTACAGAAAAGTATAAAACCTATGTATAGTAAAAGGTCTGGAAAGCTATTCTGTAAATTAGTACTAGTGGTTACCTTTGAGAAGTGGAACTGGGGATGGAGAGAGGGTAAGAGGTCCTTCTCTTATAATATTTGCACTTTTGACAACCAGATGTAATTCTTTTGTAATAAAAAAAATCAGTAAAAAAATAGATCCAATTATTAGATGGACAAATAAGTAAGATGAAAACCAGTTCCAAAAATCTGTGATAAATGGGGGAGCAGATGCTTTAAAAATAACATAAAGGGTTCAGACTTCACATTTAACTAAATATTACAGCTGACATGAACTGAAGTGCCTTGCTCAGCATGAGCTGTCACACCCTAACTGTGCTTGAACAGAAATCTTGAAAAGCTGCTTTTTAACAGCAGTAGGAGAGCAGAATCTCAACAGGAGTGCACACTGCTCTCAATGCAAATAACTTGGGCTCACTTCATTTCATTAACTTGAATAAATAGTCTCTGAAAGCCTACTACGGACCAGGCACTTCTGTTAGGCACTGGGATTATAAAAAAAAAGAATAGCACATGATTCTAACCTCTAGGTGACCAGTCTAGTTGGGCTTTACCTTATCAGTTCAGTAATTACAAATATTACCATTGTATTCAGTTATGGTTATACGTATTTAGTACATCAATCAGGGTCTAGCAGGCTATACAACATGCCCTGTAAAGTACAAATGACAAGGGCTTTAATGAAGGGACTCTATACAGCGGTGCGAGCAGCCTTAAGAGAACAAACAAGAGCCCTCCCAACGCTACAGAGACAAGGAGGCAAAATGTTACCAGGGTGCAGAGGGACTAGAGGCTATTAAGGAAGGGCTGCTCAGGAGGAGCTGTTGTCATGGAGCGAGGCAGTTGCAAGACCCAAAGAAGGGATGGAACAGGGGAAAAATATCCCCACCTGGCCCTTCTACCTTCTGTCCTGCAGGTGCCTCCCACTGGCTGAAGCTGCCAAGAAGACAGCTAGCATAGGAGCCCTGGTGCACAGGGGTTGGCCTTGTGGGATACAGATCAGGCAGAAAACAGGCCTCAGAAGCAAACAGAGAAGAACTAGGACTTGGGTACTCAAAAATACTGTCTGACAGAGCAAATAAGGCTCCCCTGTTACTGTTATTTAAGTTACTTCTAAGACATACTGTCGAAGTATCAGCATACAGGTAAAGGAATGGTGGAAACATTCCAAACCTGTAAGTATATTGTAATATTGAAAGACAAGGACTAGGCCAGGCACGGTGGCTCATGCCTCTAATCCCAGCACTTTGGGAAGCCGAGGTGGGAGGATAGTTTGAGCCCAAGAGTTTGAGACCCGACTGGGCAACACAGTGAGAACCCCCACTCTACAAAAAATCAAACCTATTAGCCAAGATGGCATGTGCCTGTAGTCCCAGCTACTTGGGAGGCTGAGGTGGGAGGATCACTTGAGCCCCGGAGGTCAAGGTTGCAATGAGCCAAGACTTTGTCACTGCACTCCAGCCTGGAGTGTGACAGAGAAAGACCCTGTGTCTCAAAAATGATAAGATGGGGACTGTGTCTTAGGTTTATCTTGTATCACCATAGCACCTGCCAAAGGACAGGGAAAGCTGTTTCGAAAGGAAAGATGATTATCTCCTCACAGCAGATGTCATCCTTTTCCTGCCTCTGAAAGTATTTTTTTTAATTATATATATTTATGAGGTACAACATGATGTTTTGGCATCTGTATACATAGTGGAATTAAATCAAGCTAATTAACATATTCATTATCTCACATACTCATCTTTTTTTGTGGTAAGAACACTTAAAATCTACTCTCTCAGCAATTTTCAAGTATACATTATTATTAACTACCATCATCATGCTGGACAATAGATCTCCAGAAGTTACGGCACCTGCACCTGTCTAATCGAAACTTTGTACCCTTCGCCCAACAACTCATTCCTCCCCACCCCGACCCCCCAACTCCCTCTGCTCCTATGAGTTCAACTTTTTTAGCTTTCATGTATAAGTGAGATCATGCAGCGTTTGTCCTTCTGTGCTTATTTCACTGAGCATAGCATCTTCAAGGTTCATCCATGTTGTTGCAAATAACAGGATCTCCTTTTTCAAGGCTGACTAGTACTTCCATTGTGTAAATATACCACATTTTCTTTAGCCATTCATCCACTGATGGACACTTAGGTTGATTCACTTTATTTGCATCTCTCATGTGGGACTTATCACTGTACCCTTTATCCTTGCTTCCAGTTATTCTTATACATTTAGATGTTTCTGAGGACTTGAAGCTTCTTGAGAGCAAAGGCCATTCTAAACATATAGGTAACATTTGGGTAACTGGGCACAGAGACAGGAGTATACAATTATAATAGAGTGTGATTAGTGCTAGGATCCAAATGAGCAGGGACTGAAATGAGAGCCTGAGGAGGGTCACTCTATCCGCAGGGTCAAGAAGACACTTTAGAAGTTACTTGGACTTCAGTGATATTCTCCAGTTGTTGGAGTTGGCTAAACAAAGGAGGGAAGTGGCAAGCCATGAAGCTGAACAGGTAAGCAGAAGCCATATGAGGAAGAGTTTTGATGCCATGGGAAGGTGTTGAAGGATTTCAAATAGGTCACTGACTTAGATCTATATTTCAGAAAGAGCTCTAACACTGAAAAGATATCAGAGTCAATAGTGCTGAGGAGAAGACTGTCAAGATAGAAGGCTCCTGCAGCCACTCAGTGACAAATGAGGACCTAAACGGGGTAGTAACTGTAGGATGAGAGAATTGGATGGATTTGAGAGAAATATAAATGGTAGAATCCATAGGGTAAGGTGTTAAATTAGATGCAAAGGAGGACGGGACAAAAGTAGTAAGAATCAAGGAGAGGACTAGTGCGGGGGCTCATGCCTGTAATCCCAGCACTTTGGGAGGCCAAGGTGGGTGGATGGCTTGAGGCCAGGAGTTCAAGATCAGCCTGGCCAACAGGGTGAAACCTCATGTCTACTAAAAATACAAAAATTAGCCAGGCATGGTGGCACACACCTGTTATCCCAGCTACCAGGGAAGCTGAGGCGGGAGAATCACTTGAACCCTGAAGGCAAGTTGCAGTGAGCTGAGATGGCACCACTACACTCCAGCCTGGGAGATGGAGTGAGACTCCATCTGGAAAACAAAAAAAAAAAAGAATCAAGGATAACTCCTAAAAGTTTCTAACAGGGCAAAGGTTTTTCTCTTTTTCCTCTCCTGTTAAAACACATCCCAAAAATATGGGGAATGAGAAACAAAAAATAAGATCATTCTTTAATGAAACGAGATTATATCCCCCCACCACAATAAATGAAAACAGATGAAAGCATAGCAACAGCTTTATCAGAGAGGAGAAAGAAGGCACTGAAATGCCTGCAAATGAGAATCTTGCAAGTGGTAAGCAATCAGTACCACAAAAAAACTCAAAAGCCTCCAAAATTGCAGTCCCTAGAGATCTGAGAGATTAGAGGTGAGGTACAGACTAAAAACTGGGGGATTAGGTATGGAGAAATCTGACCTCCCCCAAATCCAGTTCCTCTCAATGCATTAGGAGAAAGGAGATTCATTATCTGGGAAAATCAAGTATGAGATGCACCAAACCCAGAGACAACGAGAAAAGCGAAAGTCAGTAATGAAATTCCCGACTAAAAATAAGATGACTAAATGAAAGTTTGGAGGGAGATTCCCTGGCTCCTTCAGCTATCCAGATCCAAGTGCATCATAATGGTCAACAAGCAAAGACAGTTACAGAGCAGCCTTAGACAGAAACCATCCAAATCAGGAGGACAGTGGCTTCAGGAACGATGTCAGAGTAGTGGGGCAAGCAGGGAACAATCCACTCTGGGGAAATGCAATACATCATCTCATAGGGTTAACTGGGAAAAACGGTGCTGAGAGGCTATTGAAAGATATGGAAGAATTTAACCCAAGAACAAACAAACAAAGCAACTCATCAAATGAAGAACAAGGCAACTATTAATGCCAGAAAAATGAAAATTTGTAAAGGAAGGTAAATAATGATAGCATACTTCTTGTTAGGGCAGCTTGCAATATTTATAGTCATAATGTAACTACAAATGATTTATGTAAAGTTGTAACTTACATTACGAGAATTGAAAAGAATACAGGAAAACTACATGTGAACATACAAGAGATTAAATGATATCTAAAAGTGATGAACCAAACAACAGCACTACAAACAATTATTTTAAAATGTGGAGGTTGGACACAAACAGAAAGAATGATACAAGTTAAGAAGATACATCTGGGGAATAGGATGCAAGATCAGCAAGGATGAGGCAGGGAGTACAGTTTCTCACTAGACGCCTTTTTATACTATTTGGCTTTTGCTTCTGTTGGTATACTACTTAGTAGAGATGAAAATGTTAATTTTAAAAAGTAAAGCAAAAACGTCATGAAGAGTACACTCAAAAAGTACTTGTAGCTTAGGCAAACTTACCTAGAAGAACTAGCTTCTGCAAAGTCTCAGAATGATCCACATAGTCTCGTAGTGTGAATGAAGATGGGGGCAGTGGAGGGGCTGCAATAATCTGAATAGCCTCTTCCTCCGAAATTGGCTGCATTGGAGACAATGGAGGCAAATCATCCAGTTCTTTGAAAGAGAGAAACAAGTTAGTGCTCTGATATGCACACTTAAGACTATTTCTACAACGACTGCCTCTTGCCTTGTTTGCTTCTTTCAGTGGTTAAATCTTGGGATCATTTTAGAATTAAACATCCAAGACGCCCCCAAATTTTTCAACTTTTAAGAGGTAAGGTTAAAACTATTTAGACAGACTAACTACTGTTACTCCAAGATTAGAAATTGTTGGTAAATTTCAAAGCACACAACTCCTTTCCTTCACTTAATCAGTAGGTGAGAATGCTAAAGATCACCAGACTTTCAAGTGCATTTTGAAACAGATTGAATCTACTATAGCCTGTTAACTTGGCCAAAAGTATTCATATGCCAATAGCCTAAATTGCATGGGTTAAATTAACCATATCCTGAAAGTTTATTTTGACCCAATGCCCTCCCTCCAAATTATCCTCAAACACATCTTTAAGAGGACTTCTATGATTGTTTCTACAACCTGTAGTCCTCTCTACAGGAGATGTGATTCTCTCTAGTACAGGCCTGATTCTGATGGTTTTTTTGTTTTTTTAAAATCAAACACAGTATGGAAGACATTTAGAACTACACATTACCAGGGCCGGGCGCGGTGGCTCAAGCCTGTAATCCCAGCACTTTGGGAGGCCGAGGCGGGTGGATCATGAGGTCAAGAGATCAAGACCATCCTGGTCAACATGGTGAAACCCCGTCTCTACTAAAAATACAAAAAATTAGCTGGGCATGGTGGCGTGTGCCTGTAATCCCAGCGACTCAGGAGGCTGAGGCAGGAGAATTGCCTGAACCCAGGAGACGGAGGTTGCGGTGAGCCGAGATCGCGCCATTGCACTCCAGCCTGGGTAGCAAGAGCGAAACTCCGTCTCAAAAAAAAAAAAAAAAAAAAAGAACTACACATTACCTTAAGCTAAGGAATTGGGTCTAGGATCTCTTGTTCTATTTTTTGCCTCTTATCATTAACTATCCTTTTTCATCAATTATAGCCAGCTTCTCCTCCCTACCCTCTCCCCAGCTCTCTTTCCTTCATATTCTACTTAACCTCATATTATTTCATTAGCAGTGAAATATTCCTAGAACGGGATTCACAGGAAGTAGAGGACTAAAAAGCGACGTCAGAAAACTGTCTGCAGTAATATAACTGTCTTATTTGTTGAGTGCAGTAGTTGTTACACACTAAATGCATATGTCAAAATTCATAGAACTGTATACCCCAAAAGATGAATTTTACTTGATATGATTATACCCTAATAAACCTAATTACTACTTAAAATTTTTTAAGAATCTAAACAATAAAGTATTTAGAAAGCAAATGCTTTATGTGTAGCTATAAAATAATCTTACACGTTAGCCCACAAACTTATTTTTCTTAGCCAGTAAAATAAAGGCATGATAGAAGTCCATCAATAGAACTGGCATTATTTTTTTCTTGCTTGGTACAAAATATTACCTAAAATGAGCTAGTAACCTGTAAACAGGCAGCTCGTTTAAATGACCAAAGTAGGGAAAGGGAGAGTTTTCTGAAAGTTCAGAATTACCTTCTAGAAACACCTCAGAATCAAAGCTGGGTATCTTTTGTGTCTTCTCTGATTGTTCATTCGTCAAAGGAAGCAGAGTGCTTTGGGCAGAATTATTCTCTTGACTACCCGAGCTAGTAGTCTGGGAACTATTCCATGAGGAGGAAGTCTTGTAAGTCTTAAATCCCCACTGGAGAAAGCAATTGTCAGAGGACATCTGAGGCTGAGCAGAAAAGCCATGTAACAATGTTCTCCCTGGTCTAGTAAAACGTTTTGTGAGTTGCACAGTATTAATGAGGCTCCTCAACTTAACTGAGTTAAACCATCTGGGTATCTGTTGGGCTGACAAAGCCATTTTTCTTAAAGTAGTCTACAAAGGAAAGAAATAACTGTTAAGAGAAATTTAATTTACTTACGTGTTTAAAACAGTATTCAAACAACAAAATGATAAACTGGAAATTATTTTTTTCTAAATGAAAGGTATTTAAATATATTTAGTCTAAAATAGTGAGATGTTTCTTATGCACAGGAAAAGCCAACAACAAGGCAATCTCAGTTGCAAACCAACAGAAAGGAACTTCTGAGCTGGAAAAATAAAGATATACTTTACAATTAAAAAACAAACTGCAAAACCACTGGCATTAAGAAAAACGCTTAAAACACAAATCTGAAAATGTTCAAATGACAGGGGACCTCACTAATCTGTTAATTCAATCATTTAAAGAGAATAAGATGATGCAATTAAGTGTTATTGAAATTTGGTGTGAAGGACATTTCAGCAGCAGATTGCTGAACAAAGTAACACTGAATTATTCAAATGCATTTTATGTCTATAAATTAGTCCAAAATGAAAACACAGAGATCTGTGTCCCAAACGAATCATCAAAATATTATCATTGACATATAGAACAGTGAAAGCAGTTTCTTGCTTCATTCTCAGGGCTAAACACTGTTGATTATTTCACAGATAAAGTTGTTCTTCAAAGGGAATTGAACAAAACCAGTTTTGTTAAGTTTTGCTTCACTGTAGGAAAGGAGAAAAAAGCCTTCAAAAAGAAAAGGTCAAAACTAACAAACAAAACCAAGTGACAGAAATATATAAGCAACCAGCAATGAATAAATGTATATTTTGACTTAAAAAGTAGTTCTTTTCAAAAAGATTTTTTATCAAGAAAGGCAAGCGCTATGTTAAATTCCAGGAATATAAAGGGATTTTATATTTAGCCAGCTACTTAAAAAGGCAACTTTGATGCCTATAATCTTATGTTAAATAAGACAATCCATATAAAACACAGGATGGAGTCAGGATATAAGAAATGCTCAATAAATGTTAGCCATTATTATTGATTACACAACTAAATACAAATGGATTCTGCTGAATCAACTGCTGCCTACAACTTTATGCTATTTTTCTACATAGTGGAATTTGGCTTGTTTTATCCTCTAAATTAGACCAAATAGTTGAGGGTCTAATCTCTTCTTGGAGATTTGTAGTTTGGGGAAGTTTGCTAAAGAGATTTTACAAAAGTGAAAGTCTCCTTTCATTCTGCAATTATTTTATTTATTTATTTTTGAGATGGAGTCTCACTTTGTCACCCAGGCTGGAGTGCAGTGGTGCAATCTCGGTTCACTGCAACCTCCACCTCCCAGGCTCAAGTGATTCTCCTGCCTCAGCCTCCCAAGTAGCTGGGATTACAGGCATCCGCCACGACGTCCGGCTAATTTCTGTTTTTAGTAGAGACGAGGTTTCACCATGCTGACCATGCTGGCCAGGCTGGCCTCGAACTCCTGACCTCAGGTGATCCACCCACCTCGGCCTCCCAAAGTACTGGGATTACAGGTGTGAGCCACTGCGCTAGGCCCATTCTGGGATGATTTTTAGAAAAGTAAGTATTCACAATAACCTGATGGGACAGGAGGTGTTTGTTAGATTTCGGTAGGAAACGAGACTCCAAATGTGCCAAGTTTTCCCTCAAACCTACGGCATTCATTCTCTGCACAGTGGTCGTAAGGGCACTAAATGGGAAGCAGATCTCGGATGTGCTACCTTAACAAGGCTATTTCTGGCAGCCGTCTAACAAAATGTCTAGCTCATGGTGTGAGGGTGGGGAGTCAATAACCATTCTTCAAACAATTTTTTTAAAGGCTAAGGGTACAATAAAATGATTCATAAGGCCCCTATCAGCTCTAACATTTTTGACGTCTAAGCAATTCATCTTACTTCAAACTCCTGAAATCCCAAATTCACCCTGAAGCCTTTCCACACTCAACACCCCTGAAACATCAGGAAGATTCACTTTCAAATTTCATCCATTCATTAAAACATCTTTGTGCATACAACTGTTTATCCTTGCGTTTTTATTTGCAAGTGCACTATCTGCTCCACACTATTTCACTGTTGCCTACACATCTTAACTGATTAATTGTTCATTCACAAGAGCAGGGCTGGGTCTCATCTTGGAATCCACCCTTCTAGGGACTATTCTCCACTCTCCCAGAGCCCTGCACTGCTCTAATGATTGCGGAATGGAAAGAAATCATGGCAAGTACAGTTAACTCACTTTCTTACACAGTATGCAAAAGCAGGTAAGGCATGTGCAGATGCGTATAAAAGTCCTGTTAGGTGGTAACCGTAAGTCTTCTAACACGGTCCTTTCATCAGCAAAATTACAGAAAACTCAAAGAAACTCTAGTCTATTAACAATTGATATATACAGCTCATATATATATGTACCTAGCGCTTTGCTAGAAAAAGGCACTGAAATAGTATTTCGAGGGTTCAAGATTTCTACCTATGAAAGGTTATAAATAAAGTCAATAAGAAAGGTAGGTTACAGGGGTAGCTTCCGAATAAAGGGTCTCTCAATACTTCCCTAGGCCATTTTAGCCCATTTCAGTTCCCCAAACCTAACTTCCGCAGGAAGGCAGAGCCCCCTCCAGAAGATTCTCACACAGCACTAATCAGCAAGCATGGTTGAGTTTTCATTACACCAGCCGGGGAAAAACACAAAACCAAACCAATCACCCACGACTGGGCCGCGAAAACCTAAAGGCCCTGGGGCGCGGCCTTGACGCAGGTGCGCCAGGACCGGAACCCCTGCCAGGAGCGCCATTCCCGCGCTGGGGCAGCTCCTGCTTTACCTGTGGGTAGGCCTGCGCCCCGTAGCCGGTGCCCCGGGGACCGACCGATTCGCCGGACCGCGCGCGCTGTCCCGCGGCGCCGCACGCCCGCTCCGCCGCCCGCCAGGCCCAGCGCAGCCGCGCTCCCCGGCCCACGTGGGCTGCGGCCGGAGTGGGCGAGACCATGTGCCGGGCTGCGCGGGGAGACGGCTGGCTGCGTGGGCGAGAAAGAGTCAGCCAGGGGGCCCAGTTGCCCTTCTCCGGCATGCCCCTCTCCTGGGTCCCCGTGGACTTGAAGTCTGAAGTCTCCTCGAGTGCATAGAGATGCCTCGGCCGGGACAACAGCGTGGGGACGGTCGGCGGCGCCCCCTGTCCCAGGCCGCGGTGGCGGCGCCGCGACCCCGCCCTCTCGCGCCTGTCCTTTCCTCAGCTCCCAGCCTTTGCTGGGCGCCAGACCCGGCTTCGCAGTCCGGCAATTCTCCTACTGTGGCTCGTCACCCCCGGGGTCCCGGCCTCCGCGGGCTGGGGCCGCCGCCACCGCGACAGGACGGGGAAGCGGGCCATGGCGTCCTGCGTGGGGAGCCGGACGCTGAGCAAGGATGATGTGAACTACAAAATGCATTTCCGGATGATCAACGAGCAGCAAGTGGAGGACATCACCATTGACTTCTTCTACCGGCCGCACACCATCACCCTGCTCAGCTTCACCATCGTCAGCCTCATGTACTTCGCCTTTACCAGGTGGGGCGGCCCGGTGGTGCAGGGGGCGCGTCCAAGGGCGAGGGAAGAGGCGGGAGGGGGGGTGGCAGGGAGGATGGCCCGGCATGGCTCTGGGTGAGGAAGCCGGCTGGCTGCTCCAAGCACTCGCGCTGGCAGCCCGCCGCCCACGCAGCCCCTCCGCCCGCCCGGTGTCTCACAGCAAGGTAGCCTGCTCCCCCACCCCTCAATGCTGCTTCTCCATACAGCGCCTCCGGTTACACAGGGAACGCACGCGAGTCACTTAGCACGATCCCCCCCCCCCATCCCCACCTACCACACTCGGCATCGCTCCACACAACATCACGACGCGGGGCCCACCTCTGCAATGCTCCAGCCCCCGTCCCTACCCAGCACACCGCGTGAATCATCTTGTATGCACCACTTTTAGCACACACCGCTACACATACGAAGCACCCCAATCCACAGCACCTGCACGCACCATACATAGGCCCAGGTCACAACCTAGATCCTTTCCTGTGGAACTCCGGTATTCAGCATGATCCGTAATGCACACAAAATCCACATGTGCGCTACATACACTGTCTTTCCCCTGCAGCACTTCCCGTCTGCATTGCACACAAGTAATCCAGCATAATCCTTCCCCCAGCCTCAAACGCTACCATCTGTACCACAGCACAAACTGCCATTCTAAACACACACATCACAGCGGACCTTTCCCTTCCAGCACAGCCCAATACCCATAACCTTATGTGTATGTAGCTGCACAGACAGCAGCTCGCCACACATCACGCAATGCATACCCTGCTCACTCACCTAACATACATGCTGAAATGTGATCTTGTCCAGCTATTTTAATGGTGCCTGGTATATAGTAACTGCTGTGTGTTAAATGAAACACTTAAACCTCACACAGCATAACACAACTCTCTTATTCCCCTGAAAACACACACATGCATTCTAACATATACCTGTTCATAGGAGCTGCCCAGCCCAAATCTTGAACACACCTCATGTAACTCTATGGCACTGCGCCTGTGGCCCCTCATCCCTAACCCAGGGAACGAATTTATCCCTGGTTCATTAGTGGGTACACACCGTGGTTCCTACTTAGAAGAATTTGTACTTTCTGAATGAACCTCTTTAAAGAAAGGAAAGTCACACCTCCCTCGCTCGCTGTTGTGGCTTAAAAGGCCAAGTTTGAGTAGTATAGTTTTTGAGCCACGCTGTTGGTTTCAAAACTGGCTATGTGTCCTTGGTTAAGTTGCATAACCTTGCTCTGAGCCTCAGAGGCCACACTTGTAAAATGGTGATGAAATATGTACTTACCTCATACAGGGTTATGAAGAGTAAATGAATGTGTGTGAATGCATCTAGCAGAGTCCCTGGTGCACAATGTACAATTCATGTCAGTTACTTCTCTCCCAGTATTTTTATCCAACAATCAAGGTTCTTTGTCAGGGTCAGCAGAAAATGTGTAGGGATATATATATTGGGTAATCACAAGGATTGAGAGAACTTCTAGTATTTGGAAGGAGGAGCAGTTAAAGGATATATGTGTGACATATGTGACAGCACTGTACAACATAAAGTAAATTGCCTCCTACACAGTCGTTTATGTACACACACGAGTGCGGTTGTGCCTGCCTTGGGAATAACTGCAGTTTTTCGAATGCTCGTAAAACTAATATTCTCCCACATCACACTTGTTCCTTACCTCCAGGATTCACTTGACTCTTGGTTCTTGTTATGTAAGTGTTTATCCATTTGAAAGAATCTACCTATAGATATAAAGCTAAAGGAACAATTACTTGCTCTTTAATGATTGAGGGATCTTGCCACTATTACTATAAAATCTGCTAAGATTGTGCAACAGGATAATACCAGACCTTTCCACAGTACCTGACCAGACCTATTTCTAGCTTTGGAGAGAAATCAGTCGTGTCGCTAACTGTGGTTACTTTCAAATACTTCATTATGTTGCCTGATTTTATCACTTAATAGCTGTGTGACCACATAATTTTGCTAGGCCTCAGTTTCCTTATCTGTATGTAAAATGAAAATGTCAATATATTAATCTGTCAGGATTAGCTGTCAGGATTAAATTTATCTTTTTAGTTAATCTGTGTTTAGCTCAGTGCATGGCAAGTATTATGTGCTTAATAAACATTAGTTGTTATTATGATGTGATTTCATTGTATGCTAGTGTCTTCTAAGTTATATTTGTTATTGAATGAGTATCCTCAGTAATTGAGAAGAAGGATAAAAGCATTAGAGAAATAGACAATAGATAACATAATACCTGTTTCATGTTAGCTTCAGTTTAACTTCATCTTATGTGTAGGTTTGAAATAATGAAATTAGTGAGGGAGTTTCTTTGGAAATTATAAAAATAATTGTAGTATTTTGTTTTAAATAATGAGAAGCAAGAATGAGCCATTTGTTTCAGCCTTTCATCTTTAATATTATTCTAGGTCCTTTCAAAATAGATTTCTTTTTCTGTCTTCTTATGTAGAAAGTTACATTTGGCCAGGCATGGTGGCTCATGCCTGTAATCCCAGCACTTTGGGAGGCTGAGGCGGGTGGATCACAAGATCAGGAGATCGAGAACATCTTGGCCAAGATGGTGAAACTCTGTCTTTACTAAAAATACAAAAATTAGCCGGGCGTGGTGGTTCGCGCCTGTAGTCTCAGCTACTCAAGAGGCTGAGGCAGGAGAATTGCCTGAACCTGGGAGGCGGAGATTGCAGTGAGTCGAGATCGTGCCACTGTACTCCAGCCTGGGCGACAAGAGCAAAACTCTGTCTCAAAAAAAAAAAAAAAAAAGAACAAACAAATAATAAAAGGAAAGTCATATTTTTCTGAAATTTCCCTTTATATCATATTCTGCCATGGCAGTCAATAAATTGCAGCAGTGAAAGTATAAGAAATGAATATGAATTTTAACAGCTTGTCCAAAATGATAGAAGAACTATAATCTGAACCTCAGACTGTGACCTCTTCCAAAAATGTTAACAATTTTATTTCTTCCACTAATTTCATAAAGACAAAGAAATCACATAATGAAGAACTAATTAATAAGAAGTTTCACTTTATGTAAAATCATAAGCACCATTAACAGAATTAGCACTTACTAAATCTCACTCATTTTGGGGGCATTACAATGATAGCTCTGTCTTCCTCCATAAAGACGGAAAGTAATGACTTCTTAAATGAAAATTTATCCTATGCTCTTTTGTAATGATTAACTCCAGTACCCTATACTTATTTTATACGGATTTTAGTTGGACAATTGTTTGGTGCCATTCTTTCTGTAAAACTTAAAAAATATGTCTTAAGGTTTGTTTTGCACAGACTAGTTGTCTAAGAGAACAAGGAAGAAAGTATACTTCTGGGATGTCATATAGCCAGTATGTGAGAAACAGTACCTGGGTAACGTGCTTCAGAGACCCAGAAAGAATTTAAGAGTACAGAGGATTAGATACCTTGTACCGAAGTCTGAGACAAATTTGGATTTGTCCAGTAGTTCTTTTGTTAGATGGCACTTAGGCCAATTCCCTGTTAAGCCGTAGTGTTTAAATCTCCTGTCTTTATCATCATAATTAAAAATAAAGTTAGATACTACCTAATCATTTTCCTATTTGAAAAAGTTCGTTTCTAGCCTGGGCAACATGGTAAAACCCATCTCTACAAAACAAAACAAAATAAAAATTAGCCGGGTATGGTGGCATGCACCTGGAGGCTGAGGTAAGAGGAGCACCTGAGGCTAGGAGGCAGAGGTTGCAGTGAGCTGACATCGCACCACCATATTCCAGCCTCCACCATACTCACTGAACAGAGTAAGACCCTGTCTCAAAAGAAAAGCAATTTGCCACATTTTAGAATAAGTAGGCGGGGCACAATGGCTTACGCCTGTAATCCTAGCACTTTGGGAACCCAAGGTGGGAGGATTGCTTGAGGCCAAGAGTTCTAACACAGCAAGACCCCATCTCTATTAAAAAATAAATAGTACTTTTATAAATAACTACTTACACATATGTCTTAGAAGTTTGTTCAGCCAAAGTAGGGAAAGGAAAACTTGTCTCAAACTCAGAGTATAATAATTACCTGTAAGATACCCTCATATTTACTCTGCATTCAGAAGTTGGTAAACTTGGAAATATTGAATGGGTTTAGTTTAAAAAACTCAAGCTTTAGATATAGAAAACACCAGAAGCTATTAATTCACATGCAAAGAAGCCCACCTCTCATTAAGAGGGACCTGCCATTGACCAGTAGAAGCAGCCTTTGTTAGCACCTGTCCAACAAAAATTGTTACTTACCTAGAGGAAATTGCCTTTCTGTGGATTTGCGTACTTAAGTGATCATCAGTTTGTCTATGCTTCATTTCTCCTGGTTTAGAACAAAGGAGACAGACAAGGGCAGGGAAGTGGACAGACCTGATTGATTGGTTGATTTGTTAAATTTTAATGGTTTTTACTTAATTTCTCTTATTGGCTTTGGAATTCCAGTTCACCGTCACATCATTGGTGCATACTTCCGGCCACCTGTATTGGATTGCTTATGGATACTTGCTAGCCTCCCTTTTTCTTTCCCTCTCGACCACATAAATTCCCATTAGAAAATGTCCTTTGATACTGCTGATTCAGTTGTCTTGATCCTGTTTCCTTTATATACATCATGTTCCTTTTCTCCCAGTAACAGAAGGCCTGCCTGCCCTTGTTCTCTGATACTAGCAATGTTAAGTGATCATCTATAGCGATTATGGGCTAGGATTAAACCAGCCCAGGAAGTGAGCATTGTGTTAGGTTGCACCTGAGGTCCAGTTACCAATGATTATTAACGCTTCTTTTCCCTGGTTACTATTTGAGTCAAATTTTTTATTGAACTTAATGTTTTATATTTGTTCTTATACTTATTTCCAGTTTTATGTCCATAATACAATTTCTAATTTATTAAAGGGGGAAATGTGCCATATGTTTCTTTGGGATCTTCCTCAGTGAATAGGTACTTGGGTGACTTAAATATTTATTTGGCTTAGATGATGCCTTACCCCACAGAGATTGTATACCTAGGAACTGCTGCTTTTCAGACTCCTTTTTAGTAAGCAGCCTTTATTCAAATTCATCTGTTCTGAATAAACTGTGCTTAGCATTTTAGATGTAGTTCTATTACCAGATGTAACACAATTTATCTTGCGACATAATTCCTATTGCCCTAGATTTCTGTAGAGAAGTTACAGTTTTTCAGTCTTAACTAATCCAAAACCAGGACTAGTCCAGTCATCTTGTACTGCTTCCTCAGCCCTGGCATCCCATTTAATTCAGTTAATTCATTTCAACAGTTCCATAGTCCTCATTCCTTCTAGCCTAGGTTTCTGCCAGCCTGGAGTTCACTGTCTGGTTTATCTTCACCAGGTCTGATTGGGCCTTTATAGCTTTCAGGGCTGTTCTCTTTCCATTCCCAAGCCTTTGCTCAGCAAACTCCCAACCCTTTGGGATCGCTGACTCCCAGGCCCTGGCTCCCCCTCCCTCCAGTGCTGCCCTTGTGATCTTTTTAGACAAACTCATGGTTCCATTTTTCCCTGTTTAAAATTCTCATTTATCCAATAAGTACTTTAAAATGTATCACATTTCTCCTCCTTTAATTGATAGCTTATCTGTAATTCCTCACAAGGATCATGACTTTCCATAAAACGAAATTAGTATGATATTAAAGATAATACCAAAGCTAGTTGACATCTATTGGTATTTCAGTAGATGCCCGTCACCTATGGAAAAGTACTAACTGGACTCCAGGGTCCTTTGTTGTGGAGTAAGTCTACTTTCCCATCCCTATCCCTCCCTCCACACACAGCACACCCGACACCCAGCAGGCCCTAACAGCTCGCATGTCCCACACCTAGGCAGGGCTGCCATCTCTCAGACTGGAAGTCACCCCCTGCCCACACATGAGCCCTTGGCGTCCTTCACAATCCATTGAGATGGTTCCCCTCCAAGACACCTTTCTCAATTGTTCCAAGAAGCACAGAGGAAGAAATGTTTATATCCTTCCAAATACTTGTTATTATTGTATCTCTCATGTCATAATATTTGTTTCTGTGTCAGCTGCTTGAGGCCAGTTATCTTAATCATCCCAAGATAGACATCCAGTAAATGCTGAATTAATGGGATGCATGAAATCATTCATCCAATAAGAATTTAAAAAATTATCACCTTTCTTTTCCTGTAGTTGATATCTCACCCATAATTCTTGACAAAGATCATAACTTTCTATAAAATGTGATGAATGTGGTATTAAAGGTAATATCTAAGCTACTTAACATTGGTCTACCTTGTAACCTGGGATTAAATTTTGTATTGGGAGAGATGATCCTTAACAGTGACTCATCTAACCATGAACCTATAGGTCTCTATTTCAAGAACTCATATGAAAGGTAATGAGGGAAAAGACTGGAAGGGGAGAGGGACAATTGACCTAGAAGCCTTAGGAATCATAATAAAGGCTAGACATTCCTGGCTGCCTGACCCTAGGGAGAAAGACTTGTCTAAAAGATTGTAGGCGAGTAAATGGAGTTTGCTTTGGTTTCCTGATGTTACCACCCCTCTGGTCAAATTCCTGCACTCAGATATTAAATTGACACAGAATCAGAGTTGGAGTCCGAAAATTCTTTGGAGTGCAAACTTCCTTCTTTTTTTTAAACTCGGGGCTTTCCTGACACTTTTCCTGCTAAGATATTGTCTCTGTGGGTAGTTCCCTATCCTAGCTGAAACAGTGCTCTGCAGAAGAAGCCAAGGTGTTATTGGGCTTTTAGATATTTGCTGATGGTCTCAATAGCCCTCTGCAGCCAACCCTCTGCAAGGGGACAGGGAAATCGCTGCCAGTGGACCCTGTGGGTCAGGCTGAGACCCCCCACTCATGTTACCTGATTTTCTTGGCCTACTCTGCCATATCATCTTGCTCATTCTTGCCACCTTCATTCTTGTCACCAGCAAGTAGATGTCTGCTGTGTGCCAGAGCATTGTGCCAGGCACCAGGGCTACCTTGGGGAAATGAGGTGGGACTTTTGCCTTGGGAGCTTTCTCACTTTAAGCTATGCATTTGGTATTTTCTTTTTTTGGAGTCTTGCTCTGTCACCCAGGCTGGTGCAGTGGCACGATCTTGGCTCACTTCAGCCTCTGCCTCCCAGGTTCAAACGATTCTCTTGCCTCAGCCTCCTGAGTAGCTGGGATTATAGGTGCGTGCCACCACGCCTGGCTAATTTTTGTATTTTAGTAGAGATGGGGTTTTACCATGTTGGTCAGGCTGGTCTCCAACTCCTGACCTCATGATCCACCTACCTAGGCCTCCCAAAGTGCTGGGATTACAGGCATGAGTCACTGTGCCTGGCCACATTTGGTGTTTTCACAGTCTATGGTCAGTGTTATGCTGGAGCACTTCAGGAGCACCTCCCAAGTTTAGAGAGGGAGGAAGACTTTGCCTCCCTAAGCTTGTCTGTTTGTGTCCTTATTGGAGAATGTATAATAGCAATCTTGACCTAGAGCTAGCACTCCAGAAGCCCTCATACTTACTTCCATCCTGCCTCTATTTTTGTGTTACTGTGGGCAAGATAAACCAAGAGCTTAATTTTCCTTATCCTTCAAACAAAGATAATATTCGCCCTGCCTTCCCCACAGAACTGTGGAGCGGTTAAATAAAATACCAGCTGTGAAAGTTCTTTGGAGTGTTCAGGGCAGTGCAGACTGAGGCATTTTGAAGTTAGTATCTGTGGTAGACCCAGAGAAGAAGTCAAGGAGATGTCACAGCATCACAATGGAAAGTTTTAAGTCTTCTTATTTTTTGTTGCTATGAAGAACCGAAATGTCTTAGTTGAGCAAGTACCTTTATGCTAGGAATTACCAAGATGAGGATCGGGCAGCCCACACCACAAGTCACGATCTTTCCTGAGAAGCAGGAACTACATTGCAGCCTTGCAAAGCCGGGGGAGACAGTTATTGGCCCCCCAGAGGGGCCAATCATAGGTGAATGACTGGGCTTTTTTGGAGTTTGTCAGAGATAGTTTCTATACATGAGAAACATTTCCTGCGGGGCAAGACTATACTAAGATAATGTCTCATTGTCCTTTTTTTATCTTAGTCCACTCAAGAATAAGGGCCGTGTCTCTTCATCTTAGCCCTCAAAGAGTCCCTACCCAATGATAGGCATTAACCAGATGAAGGAATGAGTGGACATAAATGAAGAGCATTCAGAGCTTGTGAACTCGTTATAATAATGGACACTAACTCTGTGCCAGGCACTGTTTTAAGTGCTTTACATGTGTTAAGTTATTTAATCCTCACACAACCCTATGAGGTAGAGCTCTTACCATCCTCTGTTTACTGAGGAAGAAACTGGGGCATTGAGAGGTTAAGTAATCTGTCCAAGGTCACACAGGCTGGTGGTCTGGTCCCAGCCTGTAACAGTCACTGCACTGCATGGCCTCCTGCAAGGGAAAGAGCTTGTACTTTGGGGCCAGGCCCTATCACTAAAATGCAGATTATTATCATTTCCCGCTTTAGAGTGCTAGAAAGATTCAGAGAGCTAACACGCAAAGCCACTAGAATATAGTGGCCATCCGTGGGTATTAGATCTTGTGCCCTCATTTGGGGTCCACTCATGTGGACTCTGCAGCCAAATTCTGTTTCATGATCAACTATGGAAAACTCAGCATGTGGTTAAATCTCTGGATTATTCAGGGCTCAGAGAGGAGGGACTCACACCAGGCCTTACAGAATGCACCTGTGTACTCTGTGGCCAGAGGGGAGTTGGGCATCCTCCCCTGCCAGGCATTCAGTTCTTTTTGTGCACCCCCACCACAGATTGGTAGAGGGCTGTTCTAGATGAGGTGGGGACACCCTCTCTGCTCTCGAAACTCAGAGTGTAACATTGGGCCCTCTAGTCTGATAGGACTCACAGAGCTTCGTGAACTCACTCTCCTATCCGCTAATCTTTGCGGTAGTTTGATCTTCCCATACTGCATAATTTCAGTTTATCTAAAGACCTCACTGTCTTCCATTAATACATTTTTTTCCTAATGAGACAAATATAAAACTGCCAACTTTTCAGACCCAACTGCTATTTTATTCCATTTAATCAACATTTTTTCCCCTCTGAAACTAGGCCATCCATTTAATCCTCTTTTTCTAATAAAATTGCTCAAAATTTACAGAACTGCCATTTCATTGGTTTTATATCCTAATGTATTACTCATCTCGTTATAAATTTAGTGCTGATGTATATTTTCAAGCATTTTGACTGGTAGATAATTTTAAATAGAGACTAATTTACTGATTTGCCTTAGTGACTTATTTGTGGTTAATAATAAGCCATTAATTAAAATTTTAATTAATGTTTTTAAAGAGAATGATATATTCACGTCACTTGAAATCCAAGATACAGCAAAGGATCTGGGGTGAAGTCTCACTGCATGCTTCTCCCCGGCTCCTCATTTTTCCTCTTTGGAGAAAACCAGTGTCATCATTTTTTGGGTGGATTTCCAGTGACATTCTCTGTAGATATAAGCACAAATTATAAGCCACATGCCCATACACATTCCTCCACCTTCTTTTGCTCAAATAGTTGCTTATTATACCCACTATTCTGCAATTTGCTTTATTTACTTAATGATACCATTTAAATTATTCTGACTCAGTTGATTCTTAAAAAGCTTCCTTTTTTTTTTGATGGCTGCCTAGCTTTCCACTGTGAGACTGGACTGTGATTTATTTACTCAGTCTCCTTCTGGTGGACATTTCAGTTGTTTCCAACTTTTTATGAATACGTGTGATGCCGTGGTGAACAATCCGGGATATATGTCATTTTTGCATGAATGAGAGTTTATCTGGAGGATAAATTCCCAAAAGTAAAATTGCTGAGTCACAGAGTATATGCATTTGTAGACTTAAAATATTGCCAACTTGCCCTCCATAAACGTGATTTCAGTTTATACTGCTACTAGCAATGTATGAGCATGCCTATTTTCCTGTTTCTTCATATCCTCCCCAGCTCAGTCATTAAAGCTTTACATTTATCAATAAGGTAGATTTTAAAAATGATGTCTGTTTTAACTTACCATCAATGAGGTTGACTATCTTTTCACGTCTGAGGTCCTTAGATTCTTTACTCTGTGAACAAACTCTTAATATCCTTTCCCTGTTTTTCTATTTGTTTTTCTATGTTTATTTGTTGTTCTTTCTGTTAATTGATTTTAGGGAAAATGCTTTGCATATTAAGGAAATTAGTCTTTTGTCTTGATATGAGTTGTAAATTTTTTTCCCCAAGTTTACCTCTTTTCCTTTGATTTCGTTACTGATTTCTTTGCCATGTGAATTTACCCCACTTCATGAGTGTTGATTGCTTTGCTTTGAGGTTCGTTTGTTTTTTTAATTCTCTAATTTCTTCCAGTATTGTTTTATAATTTTTTGAATATTCCAGAATATATTTATTATAAAGTATGAGTTACAGAATCAGCCTTCTTTTCCCATGCAATGGTTGTTAATTTCAACCTTGCTTTTAATTTGTATCCTACATATTGTATGTCCTGTCAATGTCTCTTATACCAACCCTGTGCCTGTAACATAAGTCAGGCTGATTTAGGATCACAGATCATTTTTTCATGAGACAGCTTGGCTTGAGGGAACAATCGTTGTTTTCAGTGTTGAAGCCGACCTGGTTTTGAATGGCAGCTTAGCAACATCTTACCTATACAACCTCAGACAAGTTACTTAACCTTTCTGAACTTTTACAACCTCATTTTATAAAATGTGGTTGATAATACTTCATTTTGCAAACTTGTGACCATTAGAGATAATATTTATAAACTGCCTTCTCGGTGCCTGGCACACAGTAGTAGATAAACGGGGGCTATTGCTATTGTCATCATCATTCCCAATGTCAGCAATGTGATGTCAGTCTGAATGAGGACATTATATGCCCTCAGTGTGCAGCCATTCTTGAGTAAAAACTGGTGCTCCTGGAAATTGGATGTCGGGCCTCCCTACCTAAGCCAGAAGACATCACAACTACCCTAGTAAAGATCACGCTGGCATTTTGAGGGCCACGTTTATAACCTCTGGGCAGAGATTCAACTGTTAGGTGTCTATTAAAAGTGCACTTCGCTGGAAGGCAAAAAGTGTCTGATTATGTAGTCTGGTTTTATAAGCAGGTCTATGAAATTAAGTTGGCATTGTTAGCGCTGTTTGGACATATAATGATCTAAGAAATATTATATGATCTATATAATCTCATTTCAGAAGCTATTCAATCCTGTCCTACATCTAGTAGTCCTCCAGTTTTTAGAACATAGAAGTCTTCCTTCCGCTAGGTTTTCTATTTAGATCTGAAAGTAAATGTTCAATGTTGTTTTTCTATTTTCAGGGATGACTCTGTTCCAGAAGACAACATCTGGAGAGGTATCCTCTCTGTTATCTTCTTCTTTCTTATCATCAGTGTGTTAGCCTTCCCCAATGGTAAGTGATGTCATGTGTTACCACATTTCTCCTATGTGTTGTGCCCTTCTAGTTTTTTAGAAATGAGTCATCTAGAAGATGGAATAAAGAAATAATCTGAGTTTTGTGTAGGGTTTAGGTGCACAGGCTCTGGAGGCAGACTGCCCACTCTGCCACTTCCTAGCTGCAGGGAAGCCCCCTAAGAGTGCTAAGAGTGCTTCAGTTTCCTTCTATAAAATGGAGGTAACAGATAGGTATGGTTGTGAGGGTTAACTCAATTGGGGCATGTTAAACATTGTGAATATGACTGACAAATTATAATTGTGGTTTCTCAATAAATGTGGTTCTTTCTGTGGCTGTTTTTGTTATTATCAGATGAGTCATAAAATACTCCATTACTGCTGAGTTCTTCCTTTTTGCTAAGGACAGGGTCAATGCCATAATGAGTATTACTTAAATGGGTTGTTCCGAGTGATCTTTTATCACCATAAACTTTGCTGATTATGCATTTGGGATATGAATTTTCATGAGCAGGAAAAAAAGACAGTTATTACTGTCTTTTTTATTACTGTGAATTGTGCCCCCATCATGATTATGGAGTGAGGCAAAACTTTTGTTTAAAAAGCAAGTTTGGTATTCTGTCATGCTCACAATTCATCCCTTTCCTCCAAATTGTTCCTTAAAAGTTGCTTTCTTTTTTCTTACTCCCTTTCCGTATCTTCCCACTAGAATATTCTCTCGTGTTCTCCATAACCATTTCTTTTTATTTCTTTTTTGTTTTGTTTTGTTTTGTTTGTTCTCTGAAGTGAATGAATTGAACCAAATCTCCATAACCATTTCTAAATGCTCACTCTTGTCTTCTATTTTTTTAAAATGATATTTGGAAATTGTTCCAGTCTTTCTTATGGGTTATTCTCCATAACCATAGGCCGGTCCTACTTGGGTTTTAAATGTCATACTTTAGGCTGCATTTCTTCTGTAACTGCCCATGCTATTCAGTAGGCTATCATGTGTAATATAAGAAGCTCATTATGAATGTTATCAGATGCTACCTGGAAATGTTCCATGTCAAGGCCTTCAGGCTTCCTAAGATGGTAGCAGTGGAATTTTGTTCTATTTTTTAAGATATGAGTCATCTAGAAGAAGATAGATTTAAAAAAAAAATCTGAGTTTTGCATCATAGTTAAGAGCATGGGCTCTGGAGGCAGACTCTTATGTGGCACTGTGTCTATAAGAATGTAGTGGTTTTAATATGTAGCAGAGTAGCATAATAATCACACTGATAAAACCATGACTCTGAATCCCTCAGAGAATGAATTGTTCTACATAGCCAAGTTATTTGGGAGCTGAGTTTAGCTCTCCAAACACGCAAGCTTTTAAGTCAAAAAGAGTTTTTTAATGAAAATCTGCATACCTTATGCAGATAAGTCAAGTGTAATTTGGCTTTTCCATAAGGATTGATGGTTCTGGTAATGCTCAGTTATCAGGGTATGAAGACAATGTATGTGTAATATGGGAAAGTCATGGAATGAAGGGGTGTGGACCCTGCCATAGGATTTGTTTTATTTTATTTTTTTATTTTTGGAGATGGAGTCTTGCTGTGTTACCCAGGCTGGAGTGCAATAGCTATTCACAAGTGTGATTATAGGGCACTGCATCCTCAAACTCCTGGGCTCAAGCTATCCTACCTCAGCCTCCTGAGCAGCTGGAACTGCAGGCATACACCACCACACCCAGCTAATTTTTTGTATTTTTTGTAGATAGAGATGGGGTCTCACTATGTTGCCCAGACTGGTCTTGAACTCTTGGCATCAGGCAGTCCTCCATCCTCAGCCGCCTGAGCAGCTAGGATTCCTGCTATCAAATTTGCTGAAAAAAATTCCTGATGTCAAACAACTTTTTGGCTATTTGCCAACTTTCCTTTCCCTCCCATTGAATTTTAGGTTAGAGGAGAGCTTGGGTGTTATATGGATCCTCCTCTCCTTCAAGAGTGCCAGCCAAAGCTGGGTTTCCTGAGCGCTGGGTCCTGACCTTTCCATACAAAGGTGGCATACGAATACAACTCAAAGCAAGGAAATGGCAAACTCTATCTCAGGTTACATACCAACTCAATGCAAGGAAGACACGTGAAGCCTCTAAAATGTGAATAGGTGACTATTCAGATGATAGTGACAATTTATTCCCCTTCCCCTCAGCCATTCTGCCCTCTGCATCCTGTGATCTGCTGCTTCCTTGTCATCACTCAATGCCATGACCATTTCTCTTATTTCTTTTATGTCCTCTTTCCTGTCTTTGTTTTTCCCCTATCAGTCTGTCAGAGCAATGATACGTGCATATGTGCCCAGGAAACTGATCAGTGCAAAGGTATCAGGTCTGTTCTTTAAGCCTTCAGCTTTCCTTGATGGTGTTTCTTGCTGCTTAGTTCTCAAGGGCTTCTTTCTGGCTCTTTATAAAAAATTTGCTGTTTCTGAGTCCAGAGCTGTTTTAGAAGTATGAGGATTCTAAAAGATTAGCCTCCCAGTCACTGTGATTTTTACAGCCATCTCTTCTCTGAGTCTTTAGCAGGAGCTGAGTATTGGGGCTTCATTAGCAGATGTTTTTCTTGAGGTACCAAAGGCACTGAAGGTTATGGGATTAGATCTATTCGATGTAACACTTTGTGTGATTTCTGCTGAGTTTGCCTCTGTTCCCCAATGAAGTCCTCTAATCTTCAAAGTTGACTTCACCTGCTCAATCTCTCATTGTGGGACTGTGCCTTTGTTTTGATTTTGGAAAGATAAAACTGAAGCTTGGTTTTCTTATCCTAGCTGCCTGGACTTTGTGATATACACAAAGTGGGAAGGAGCCACAGAGCTCACCTAGTTCAGCCGTCTCAGTTTACCAGTGAGAAGGCTGAAATGTGCCACCACGTCCCCCAGCCTTTGATGTCAGCCTGCTGGCAGGGCCCCAGCAGTGCACTTTCCTTCCTCAGTGCTGTTCTGGTCATATCTCTCATTAGGTCCTTTATCTCTGCAATGCGCTTTATCTCTAACTTTCTCCATAATATGTTTCTATCTCCTCCTGTTTCCCTTTTTTTTCTGTCATCCCCTGGCTTGTCTTTTCCCCAGGGTGGGGTCTCAGTTGGCCTGGACCTAGCATGCTTTGCATCCCACAGGAGGTGAGTGGTGACTGAGTTGATGCTCCTCCGTTGCCCATGTGTTGTCTGTGACTGGCAAGAGCTGACACATCGATCTAACCCTTCCTACTTTCTCCTGTTTCTACTCTATTTCTGCCTTACCATCCTTTCCCCTCCTCCCGTGTACTTACACACACACACACGGACACACACACCATTCACCGAGAGGCAGACCCTGCCAAAAATAAGGTTTCAGATAGCTATGGAAGCTATAAACAAGGAGGATGACAGCTCAGTGCCCTGTGCCGGAGGGACTGGGACCTTAGTCAGCGAAGGGAGGACATGGATTCTCTTGAAGCCATGTGTATATAGCAAACGTACTGTGCGTACCTCATTTGTTTTCTGAAGATCTGTTTATTTACACTTTACCTAAGAGTAGTAAAACTAACTTTTTCACATGAAAGAATGTTACCGAATATTTTTAAATTAGGAATGGCTTTGGAAGGTGCCAGTGGAAATAGTGGGGAGTTGGGAGGGCCCTGGGCAGGGTACCCCTGAGGTGTGTGGCCTCCCCTATCAGACCAGCTCTCAGGCCACAGGACTCCCCAGGAGCCCGCGCAGAGTGGCTGCCTCTGTGAGTGGGGTATACGTGCCCTTTCTCCCTCAGTCTTGTGCCCTTATTTTCCATTCTCCTCACCCTTGGCACGTATTCTTAAATTAAGTAATGAAAAATGAATGGGAGAAATGGAGCTCCAAACCTGCCCTCTCCTTCACAGGCAGTTTTAGGGAAGTGCCTGCAGTGGATCGCATGCCCGGAACGATTTTTTGGCAACTTGAAATGCGTTTATGCTTGACCTGGTAAACGCTGCCCTGCACAGCTGTGTATAGGCCAAAAGTGGATTCTGTTTATTTGTCTCATCGGGTATGTGTGAGTTCATATATATTATCTGTGTGGTAGACTTGGTCATCTCCTGCAGGAAGGGAGCCATGTGATTCTTTTTGTAGAGTCTAAATAACAAAGAAGGCCCTTGACTTTCTCCATAGTGTTTTATAACAGGATGCTTTTGGCTACCAGTGATAGAAAATGCATTTCAAGAGGCTCGGCACGGTGACTCATGTCTGTAATCCCAGCACTTCGGGAGGCCAAAGCGGGTAGATCACAAGGTCAGGCGTTGGAGACCAGCCTAGCCAATATGGTGAAACCCTGTCTCTACTAAAAATGCAAAAATTAGCCAGGCGTGGTGGCATGTGCCTATAATCCCAGCTACTTGGGAGACTGAGGCAGGAGAATCACTTGAACCCGGGAGGCGGAGGTTGCAGTGAGCCAAGATTGTGCTACTGCACTCCAGCCTGGGCAACAAAGCAAGACTCCATCTCAAAAAGAAAAGAAAAAAAGAAAGCACATTTCAAAATGGCTTAAACAATAAGGAAATTTTCTTACATAACAAGAAGTTCTGAGATAGGGTGCTTGGAGGGCTGGCTAATTCAGTGACTCAGTGACCTGCGAAGACCCAGCTTCTTTACCCCTTTCTGTTCTGCCATCTTCTAGCCTGCACTCTGACCTGCTGGCCTTGAGACAGCTCCTGCAGGGCCGGCCATGTAGTGGCAGGCAATGGCCAGCAGATGAAGAGATCATCTCTTCTTGTGTGTCTTTCAGTTGAGTAGCGACGCCTTTTCTAGCGACCCTCCAGCACACTTCCATGTCTTTGACTAGGGTTGGGCCACATGTCTCTTCTCTACCAGTTCCAAGGACAGAAATTTATAGTGCTTAGAGGAGAAGATGTTCAACAGATATTTGTTGGCTAGAAGAATGCCAGGGGACTAGAATTACCTCTGCTGGTTTAGAATCCACCCCTGAGTTATATGGCAGAGGAGTGGACATTCAAACAAAATTTGGTGTGACAATCAGCAGGGTGAGTGGCAGGATTAGGTCCCAGTGTTCTTTCTTTCAGTTCCATAAGCAGATGTGGAGGGAGAGGGCTAGCAGTGAGAGCAGGGGAAGGAGAGGATTTGATATCCACTTTTACACATCTTTTCTCCTGCCCACTTTGCCTCTTCACTTCTCCTCTTCATTCTCTTTTGGCGTCCTTACAAAAATGTTTTAATTGCTACCTTCATCCCATTATAGCAACTGACACTCAAGTGTATGTGTAATTTTAACTATACCACCTATCACTGGAGTGAAATATAGAAATCTATTTGAGTCTCCAGTTGGCTGGAGATTTCTTTCAACAGGTGACCTTCTGGTGTACACTTCCTGCTTCTGAGAACTCCTTTTAACTGTTCATCCCCTTTCCACCTTACCACACCCCTGAAACCAGCCCAGCCTTATTTATACTTCAGGTACCTGGCCCACAGTGACTTCTCATTAATATATGTTGAATTAAGTAATAAATCTACCTGGAGAAAAAATCACAGAACAAGCCTTCTCTTTTCTTCTTTTTGTTGTCTGCAAGAGAAACATCACTCAGCACTTTTTTTTTTTTTTTGAGACAGAGTCTCCCTCTGTTGCCCAGGCTGGAGTGCAGCGGCTCGATCTCGGCTTGCACCCTCCCACCCTTCACCTCCTGGGCTCAAGGGATTCTTGTGCCTCAGCCTTCCAAGTAGCTGGGATTACGGGCACCCACCATCACACCCATCTAATTTTTAAAAAAATTTTAGTAGAGATGGGGTTTCACCATGTTGGCCAGGCTGGTCTCGAATTCCTGACCTCAGGTGATACACTTGCCTCCGCTTCCAAAGTGCTGAGATTACAGGTGTGTGCCACCACACCTGGCTGTACTCAGTACTTGTTTAAGGTCTTATGAGGAGAGTGAAAAATTAGTATTTCTTATTCTTTCTGAGTTTGTCATTGTTTGTCCTTCTATGTCATTTGACATCTCTGAGCTAAGATAATGGTAATCATGTCTCCTTGACGTTTGAAAGTGATCCAAAAGGTTCACCATCTTCTAAATTTAAAAAAAAAAAAAAAAAGTTCGTTTCTCCTTCCATCGTGTGTCCCCTGCTTCACTACTTTTTGTAAAAAAAAAAAAAATTTCCAGCTGGGCACATCGGTGCACGCCTGTAATCTCAGCACTTTGGGAGGCCAAGGCAAGTGGATCACTTCAGGCCAGGAGTTCAAGACCAGCTTTGCCAACATGGTGAAACCTCATCTCTACCAAAAATACAAAAATTAACTGAATGGGGTGGCATATGCCTATAATCCCAGCTACTCAGCAGGCTGAGGCAGGAGAATCACTTGGTGGAGGTTTCGGTGAGGAAGGAAGGCGGAGGTTGCAGTGAGCCTCAATTGCACCACTGCACTCCAGCTTGGGGGTCAGAGCAAGATTCCATCTAAAAAAAAAAAAAAATTTTTTTTTCCTTAGGTTTGAAATTTGCCTAGAGATCATTTTTTTCCACCTTCTAAAATTTCCCTAGAAGAACTCTAATAATAATCAAAAGGAGAAGCAGACTAAGAGGGTCTGTCAGGGGGCCCCTGGCTTGAGGATACAAATGTTAGCTATTGGCCAGGCAACGTCTGATTTGTATTAAAATGATTGTATTTCCCTGAGGTTAAGTCCTGTGAACTTAATTTTTCATAGATATAACTGTTTCTGGTGAGTCAGACAGTGATCTTATTTTCTAATTTCTGAGGTAGATTTCAAAATGCTAGCTCTTCTCATGATGAAGACATTTGGTTTCCATTTCTTTTGAAATTAACCTTGCTCTTAATATCTGATTGAAAATGATGCATTCTAGGCTGGGTGTAGTGGCTCATGCCTGTAATCCCAGCACTTTGGGAGGCTGAGGTGGGTGGATCACGGTGGGTGGATCACTTGAGGTCAGGAGTTTGAGACCAGCCTGGCCAACATGATGAAACCTCGTCTCTACTAAAAATAGAAAAATCATCTGGGTGTGGTGGCCCATGCCTGTAATCCCAGCTACTCGGTAGGCTGAGGCAAGAGAATTGCTTGAATCTGGGAGATGAAGCCTTCAGTGGGCTGAGATGGTGCCATTGCACTCCAGCTTGGGTGACTAAGTGAGTGAGATTCCATCTAAAAAAAAAATGATGTATTTGAGATGGAAGGAACGATAAACAAAATAAAACACATAGTTTTTAAGTGTGCCTCATCAGAAAACCAAAACCCAGCATTGGTTGCTGCCCCTCTGCCCTAAGAAGTCTTCCCCAATTCTCCAACACAAGCAAGAGAGTGAGTAACCAAACTGCAGATCCAAATTCTCCCAGGCAGCTTTTATCAAATCCGATATAAAGCACAGATAAGTAGTAGAAACTCCTGTGGAGAGCACCCATGAGGCGGAGCCCTTCTCATAACTTCAGAACCATAACAACAGTCAAAGAAAAGGAAGCCTGCCTTTACAAGACTGAGAAAATAGTCAATAGTCTGTTGGGAAATAAGAGTTGTGGGGAAGGCATTGAGATGACATGAACGTTCACAGCATCACAAGTGATGCTGTGGAAGGCGGGGCTCCTTTTCTGTTGCGTCCCCACCCCTGGCACATACACCCTTAGGCTCTGCAAAGGTGACTTGACTGGAGTAGCCAGGTGCAGGTTACCTAGTGAGCATAAGTATCAGGATTTATAATCTGATATATAACACGCCAGCCTCACTCTTGATTTTTTTTTTAAAGTAAAATGATACTTTTAGCAATATTACTGTCTGATGGTAAAGATGGCACTCAGTGTATGATGCTACTAAAATGTACTTTTTAAAATACCACTTTAAAAAAATTCAGAGTTTCTTCTCAGGAGGCAATGGGCAGTTATGACAAGCTTCACACTTGCAGGGCGGCAGATTTGATGGTTGAAATCAAACCTAGACTGGGTTTTGAAGTTAGTTACTGAAAGGGTCACCTTACATTCCAGGCCTTATCTCACCTTTCATACGCAAAAGTTACCAGTGATTCCCACCTCCCTGGGTCAGGGTGGTCCCCAGCTTTTATCTCTAGAGCCATGGGTTCCCTGCCCTTTCCCTGGCTTGCTTTTCCTGAGCCTGCTTATCAGTTCCACATTACGGCAAAGCCTCTGTCATGCCTTTCCCTTCTATTGCATCAGCTCTAAACACCCCTAGCTTGTTTCTTTCCCCTCGCTCTCCTGGTCCTGAAGCCAGTCTGGGCTCAACCCTCAGACACCCTCTTCAACCCTCTCCTCATCCTGAGCCGACCCAGTCCTGTGAGAGTTCACAGGAAAGTCCCCAGGTGCTCCTCACTACTCAGCCTGGTGACAGAGGAGGCTGTGACAGAGCTAAGGAGGACTTCATGAGCTGCATGACCCAGGGCAGGTTCCTGTGCCTCAGTATCTATATCTGTAAAGTGGGAATAATGGTGACATCTTTGTCTCTGAGTCCTCATGACACTGTGTGGGGTATCTCAGTCCACGGCCTGGTGCATAGTAAGTGCTCAGGAAAGTACTGCTGACTCTTGTCATTATGACTGCTCTTGAGAATAATGTTATAGGATTTTTAAGTGCTGATTTTGTCACAAGCCAAATAATAGGTCAAACGGTTTTAGAGTTGAACCTTGTAAGAGGAAACTATCCAAAACACTGGCATCCCATTTTATGTCCAAAGGGTTAATTTAATGGTATAGATCAAGTAATATTGCAAGCCAGGAAGCCACCAAAATACAGAAGTCACTTATGGTGACAAGTCAAGAGCTATTCCCTACCATCAGTAAAGAGGAACATTTGGAAATGAAAATAACTTAAAAGATGACAATTTTAGCCATGAGTTTCCCAATGACTTGATGAAAGGTGATGGTGTCATATTACCTGGCGGGATCCTGGTTTATAACCTTCCCTGTGACTTTCTGAGAAAGAAGCAGCTGATTTTGAGAAGGAATACAAGTATTCCTTACTGTCTGAGCCCTCACTATTGGAACTCAGAATCAAACAGATTTCGATTAATTTTCAATAAACCCCTAACTACCTGCCATCCAAAACACAGGAACAAAATGCATTTGGGTAAAGCAGAATCTCTCGTGAACCAAACTCACCATCTGAATTGCCACCTAGGAACTGATAGATTTGAATGGTGAGGGGTACTTGTAACTGATTTTCGTAATAAGAACTTGACTCATCAAAAGAAAGCAGTTAAAATATGATTCATCCGAGTCACGGCACCAAAAAAAATATATGATTCAATGTGGTCTTCTTAAGAATATATAAGCGATTTTAGAATGAATTCAAGAATAAAAATTACAGTGGAATGTTTGCCTCAGATAGGATTCAAGATTACAAGCAACAGATGCTGACTCTGCTCATTAAAGAGCCTGTTAAAGACTAGGAGTGGCTCACAGTGTCATAGGCTGGCTTGGAAACCAGCCATCGCCAGAGCTTCCAGAAACAGGCACCACCCCTGGAACTGTCCTAAGGAGGAAACCCCAGCATACGTGGGCTATGCTCTGCCCCAATGTCCCTTCTGCAATGGATTGTAATGGAGTGCCACTTTGGATGGCCACTGCCTGACTACTGCCCCTATTGGCCAGTGCCAGAGAAACAGAGAGAGAGGAGAGCTGTGCCTACCCCATTTGCTGTCACCAGCCCCTGAGGCCAAGCCTGGCACGAGTGCCACTGCAGACCCAGCCCTACCTGTAAAGAAGGCTGGGAAGCAAGCTCTGGTGTCTCTCCTGGGGACATGGGATTCATGTCCCCAGGGACATTAATTGGGAATTCTGCAAGTTGGGAATTCTGCAAGTTTAGGAAGGCTCTTCAAAAGGCCTGGGCAGCCCCACACAGAACAGGTCCTCACTGGAGTGGTGCTTTTCCATAGCTGTGAGTTGTAAGGTCAAGGCTCCAGTTGCTTTCTTCTCCCTCTTCTTTTTCTTTTTAATGAAAAAAGAAAGTATTGGTGTATCACTTGTCATAAGGGAAAGTTGTATCCATGAGACTTTTGTTTCCGTTGTGTGGAATCTGCATGTGTCTGAACTGGATTGCCATGTCAGAAGTGTTGTGTCAGCATAGGTCATATTCAAAAGCCACAGGTGTTTTTCTCCTCTTTTATTTTTCAGTCATATTCTCTCTCTCACACACACACAACACACACATGCACACACACACACACACACACGAATGCATGCACACGATGGTGACTGTCTAGTGTCTAGAACCTTTTTTTCCTGGAGCTCTTGGGCAGCTGGGACATTTTACTTGTTAAGGTGCAATATGTATTACACATAAGCCTAGCCCGGTGACCCACTCACTGTTACAACATTGTTTCCATGGGAAATTATGTTCTGACTTGTCAAGACAAAGCTTTAAAAAAATTTGTTATGGAGAGT
This sequence comes from Sapajus apella, assembly GCF_009761245.1. NCBI lineage: Eukaryota > Metazoa > Chordata > Mammalia > Primates > Cebidae > Sapajus > Sapajus apella. The sequence continues at coordinate 4,751,538 of NW_022436943.1, read as the reverse complement.
GGTGCCTGTGATGATTTTGGTGACAGTTATTACAATGCAGCGAAAACATTTCAAGGAAACTTTGACCTCAAAGTGTTTATGTAGCAAAAAAAAAAAACCCAAAAACCCAAAAAACCTGTTTTAACAGTAGAGAGCTTTTTCTTATTGTTATCTACATGGAGATCAGCAGTACCTTCTTAAGTTTAGCCTTCTCTGAAACCTGTTCATTCTAACTTTATAATGTTATTTATCTGCAGGTCCATTCACTCGACCTCATCCAGCATTATGGCGAATGGTTTTTGGTAAGTTTCCATTAGCAATGTAAAAAGATGTGCTGTTTTTTTAACCTTTTTTTCTGTTTATCACTTTAAGACTTTTACTTGCCACTCTCAATAGTTAAAACTTTGTTATAGCTTTTTGCTTTTTGATGTTCCTAATATAGATGTTTTCTTAAAATTCTTTGACACAGAATAAAGTGTTGACAGTGACCTAAATTCTTTTACACGTGAACTGTTTCAACTCCACACGCCTCCTTAGCTGCTGTGTCTTAATGTACACAGGATTTGACTTAAACAAATATCTCTTGTTTTTCTTTATGCATTTTCATATTGCTTTTTACTAGTGCAAGCCCAAGTGCCTACTATGAGCACATTTGTCTTGGGAGCATCTGGGAGGGAATGAAAACAAAGCAATTCAATTTCTTCAGTGTTATGAGTGCGAAAGAACTTGGAAAGAGAAGACTTCTGATAAAGAGCCCTAATTTGAACTAAGAGTTACAAATAAGCATATAAATATTAGATGTCTTATTTTTACTTGGTTTTGTAGTCCAAATAGTGAAATCGCCTAAATTTAAAATGAATCTTCAAAACTTTGAATATTGGCTTCATCTTCCCTAAATAAGTCACCAAATGAATTATTTTAGGTTTAGAAAATGTAATCTTATATAAAAATGTCCAAGAACTCTAAGAAATTGCTATTTTGCAAAAGGCTGCCTATTTTTCTTTTAGCCTTCAGAGCTCCTAGGTAACTCATAATCTCTTTAAATTGATTGGTGAACTTTTCACTCAGCAGCCATTCACTGAGTGTGCTGTGTGACAGGTGCTGCTCTGGGCCCTGAGGCCACCAGGGAGGACCAGACAGACAGGAGCCTGCCCTCAAGGAACTGCCCTTCCACATGGAGACAGAGGACAGCTAGTAACACAAACTATTACGCAAATCAGTAATCGAAAATTATCAGCTATCGCGAAGTATTCAGAAGCTAGTTTAGACGAGGGGAGGCAACAGGAGCTGGGTGTGTGCTTTGGCTTGAGGAGTGAGGGGAGGCCTGAGGGAGTGATGCCAAGTCGTAAACTGTCACACAAAGGAGGATCCAAGTCTGCACAGATTCTGGGGGAGGGAAGCATCCCAGGCAAGGGAAGAAGCTGCTATAATGGCCCACAGCTAGAAACCACTTGGTGTGTTCCAGGCCAGTGAGGCGCAAGCGTAGTTAGCCCAAGGGGAAGAGTAGGAGGGAGGTCGCGGAGTCATCGGGCACAGATGGAATCATGGGGACTGTGGGCCAGGGTAGAGAGCAGGGCATGAAGAGCAGGGGGAAATCACGGGAGGGTTTTTTTTCCCAGAGTGACCCAATTCCATTTACATTTTTTAAAAGTTATTCCTGGCTATAACAAACATACCTCCCATTGATTTAATAGTGCTGTTTGAAGTTAATAAGTTATTTTCAGTGAACTGAACACATCTGAATTCTTCCTATTTCAAATGATCTATGGTAGGTAATAAGCAGCATTATTTCCTTCCTGAGAACATTTTGGGAACATGGAGCCCTTTGATAATCCAATGAGAACTGTAGATAGACCCATTCCCAATGTGTGCACCCACGGACATTCACCATGCATAGTTCTGCATCTAGTATGCAGGCTTCACAGACCTCGAAGCCCAACCAAGAACTCCAGATTGAGAATCCCTGCAACACAGATTCTTTCTGTCCTAATGTAATTATTCAAGAGGATCATAATTATTAAAAAGTCAAGTGGGGGGCATTTGTGGTGAAAATTGGAAAAAATAGGTGGTGCATAAGCTTAAACTGAAGGCAATTCTCCTATCAACTTGCCTAAAAATTATGTATTCTTTGGACCCTAGGATTCACAATTATGGGCTGGCCACATACCGCCTGGGCCTCCCTTGAGCTCCCTGAGGCCTGGAGAGGGGTGCCCATTGGAAGGCTTGGCACTATAGTGCTTGCAGTGGATTTCATTCCAGCCACAGACGTGCTCTTCTCTGGAATGGCTCACTGGAGATTAGTGCTGAGCCAAGTTTGGATGGGCGCTGTGATCCAAGGTCATTTGTATCACAGTCTCTAAATGTCCTGCATAAACATTCTAATTCCAACGGGTTCAACGGAAAGAGAAACCACAGAGTCCCTGGTGATCGGTTCTGAAATCTTTCTAAAATGTGTTGGACAGGCTTTTGCCTTCTGAAAGTGCATTATTCACATTTCTTTTTTAAATGACATGGGGTGATTATTAAGATAGCAGTTATGAGATGATATAACAATAAAAGAATGCCTACAAGGGCTAGAGTGTAAGTCTTGAATAAGTGGCCCTGGGCCACCTTTTGAACCTTATGCCAGTAGTACTGTCCACAGCCAGCCTTGCCCTCCTCCAGTCCACTTAGTTGGCTTTTTAAAATATTACCTAGATCATCTCGTTTCCCCACTTAACTTACAATCAAATCTGAAATCTTGGCTGTGGCCTTTAAGCCCTGTCCCTTCAGGGCCATCTTGCTCGTTCCCCTCTCTGCCAGTGCTCTAGCCACCTACTAGGTCCTAGACATTTCTCTTCAGAAACCGACCTGCACGCTGTTTTCTATCTGAATGTTGCATGCGATCCTCATGCCTACCCCACACACCCTTTGCCTGGCAGTCCTTCAAGTCTCAGTTTAAGTGAGCATCAGTTTCCCAGAGGTGGTTTTGTTGACCCTTCTCAATCTGAATGAGGACTATATCAGACTGCCTCATCAAAGGAAATCCCAGATTACAAGAGGAGTCTCAACAGGCTGTGTTGCAATCTGAGTGCCTGGTTTTGACAACGCCATTCGAGTGTAATGTGTATCGTGTGTGTCTGACAATTGGATCTCTTCTAAACCTAAGCGTGTTTTTGTTTCTCTCAGGACTCAGTGTGCTCTACTTCCTGTTCCTGGTATTCCTACTCTTCCTGAATTTCGAGCAGGTTAAATCTCTAATGTATTGGCTAGATCCAAATCTCCGATACGCCACAAGAGAAGCTGATGTCATGGTATGTACTTGCCAGGGCCTCTTGGAGAAACTGGTAGACTCTTTCTTGGGTGTAAGAGGTAGTAGACTTCACATTTTAAATTGTTCCTTCTCTATACTTCCTGTGTAAATACCTAAACACCAGGTCTCTGGGAGGGTTGTTGAGTTGCATGGCTGTCCACAAGTAATAGAGTCCAGGGAAAGGAAATCCTCTCATTCCGCAGAGGGGTCTGTGAGGAAGTATACACACGTGATCATCAGACAGCCTTGGGTGTGAATTCTGCCTCTGTTACTTGGTTGTGGGACTTTCGGCAAAGTATTTGTTAGATTATTCCCTTTTTTTGTAAGTTGAAAATAGTAATTCTTACTTGGGGCTTATTGTGAAGTGAACAAAGTAGCATCATCTGTGAGGCCTACTGCAAGGTCTGACATGGTGCCCCCAACACGCCAGGCCCTGGGTCACGGCGGCTGCCCCTGCACCCGTCAGCATCACCCTCAGCACCTGCACTGTGGCCTGGATGCCTTAATCCTGCCCCACTGCTTGCCACAGAGAGGCCATTTCATTTGTTACTAATGTTTTTATTAAACCATACAAAAGATTTTATTCTTGGCTAAAACTACTCTATTTTGGCTTTTACTAAAGAGATTACTTTTATGGGAAAAATCAACTATTTTTCTCTTCACCAATGGTGAACACTTCTATAATGGGTTTTCCCCACACCAGCTAGTTCTCCAACTTTCCTGACACCTGGAGTTAGCATCAGATCCCCCTAGTTAAGGGCACAGTCCCTCACCACTGCCCACGTTTCAGATGCCACTCGCAAGTCTAGTGTGTCACCTGTGCTTCTGACCCATCAGCTACAAATCAGGTTCCTGCAATATCTTCCTTGTGCATGATCATTTACTATGATGGCTCACAGAACTGAGGGAAATATTTAAGTTTGCCAGCTTATGTAAAGGACTTGATAAAAGATGCAGGTGAACAGCTGGATGAAGAGGTAGCTCAGGCAAGGTCGAGCAGAGTCCTGAGGGCAGAAGCCTCTGTCTCTGTGGAGTTGGGGTACACCACCCTCCCAGCATGTGGATGTGTTCACTAACCTGGAAACTCTCTGAACCCCAGAATTCAGAGATTTTTACGGAGACTTTATCACATAGGCACGATCTTTTTATTTGTTTGTTTTTGAGACGGAGTCTCACTCTGTCGACCAGGCTGAAGTACAGTGGCACAATCTTGGCTCACTGCAGCCTCCCTCTTCCAGGTTCAAGCAATTCTCCTGCCTCAGCCACCCAAACAGCTGGGATTATAGGTGCCCGCCACTACACCTGGCTAATTTTTGTATCTCTAGCAGAGATGGGGTCTCAGCATGTTGGCCAGACTGGCCTTGAACTCCTGACCTCAAATGATCTGCTCCCCTCAGCTTCCCAGAGTGCTGGGATTACAGGCATGAGCCACCGCGCCTGGCCATTTTTTTTTTTTTTTTTTTTCGAGATGGCACTTTATCTATTGCCCAGGCTGGAGCACAGTGGTGCAATCTTGGCTCACTACAACCTCAGCCTACCAGGCTCAAGTGATTCTCCTGCCTCAGCCTCCTGAGGAACTGGGATTACAGGGATGCGCCACCATGCCCGGCTAATTTTGTATTTTTCTTAGAGATGGGGTTTTAACATGTTGGCCAGGCTGATCTCAAACTCCAGACCTCAAGTGATCCACCCTCCTTGGCATCCCAAAGTGCTGGGATTGCAGGCGTGAGCCACCGCACCATCCCATGATCAATTTTTTATTCCGTCACCAGTCGTACTCTCTTTCCCAGAGGATGGAGGGCAGGACTGAAAGTTCTAGGCTTCTAATCATTTCTTGGTCTTTCTGATGACCAGCCCCTACCCAGGAACTTATCAGTCACCTCATTAGAACAAAAGATGCTCCTATCACCAGGAAATTCCAAGGATTAGGAGCTCTGTGTCAGTAGCTGGGGTCAAAAAACAGATATTAGAACAAAAGATGCACCTAGCACCTCTATTGCTCAGGAAATTGCAAAGGTTTTAGGCGCTCTGGGCCAGGAACTGGGGTCAAGGACCAAATTATGTATTTATTATGAACCACAATATCACGCTATTTTATACTACAATGTGTTTGTTTCCTTTTTTTTTTTTTTAATCCAAACATTTGGTACAGGTTAATTCCTTTCTGAAAAGGAGAACAGGAATTTGGGCCACAGATGAGTTTGCTTTGACAAACAAGAAGTAATACAAAAGGACTTAATAAAAAGTCCAAGAAATAATCATTTCCTCACAGTGACATTGGTCAAATCCTTCTTGGAGTGGTATTTAAAGATTGTTATCTTTAAATTTTTTAAGGGATATGCTTAAAGCAAAAATAGGAATGCCAGAAATTATTTATCAGTCTCGGGGGGGAAATTTGTTTCAGAATATTTTTACTCTAAGGGAGAGAATGGCAGAGGTTGACTTCCTAGCCTATGATGATGATGATGCAGATGACGGTTATAATGAGGATAATGGCAGTTATTGATGATGAATTGTCTATTTGTCGGACACTGTGGAGGGCACTTTATATTCTATATAAGCCTCATGAATGCATGCTGGATGTTCATATCACCATTTTACAGAGGAGGAGATGGAAGCTTAAAATGCAGCATCTCACTGAAAACACAAGCTGATGGATCTCTCTGGCTTCAAAACTTGTTCTGTTCATTTGGAGTGTGCTTCTAGTATATAGTTATAAAAATAAGTGTTTTGATGCTCACAGGAGCCTTAGGAAATAGAAATTGGGAGGAAGATATCCCAGATGTAATATTCTCCCAAACATCTTTCTTACATTTTTGAGCAAAAGTGGTCACGTTGCAAAGTAAACTGACCTGCAGGTGGACATGCTTATGTGCCTCTGTTGATCCGGTTCTCACAGCCAGTTGGAAGAGGTTGAATCGAATAACAATGCTCTTGACATCTGGCTTCCTTAGGAATTTGACATCACAGAGACATCCAGATGTCACAGGTACAGCCCCCAAGTAGCTGAAACCGGATTTTAAACTCTAGTTGTCAAATGTCGGCTAATTCTTTCTTGCCAAAGTAAAGCAGGAGGCTGCGTTCAGCTTGTAGTGTTCTAACTAGTGCTAAACAGCCTCATCTTCTCTATCTCTAATCCCATCCCTTTATACTTTAAAGTTGTCTTTTGCAATTCTAAGGACCTATTCATTGGTGTTTTCTTTATACTAAACAGGTCTGTAATTCCTGGCTTCCCAGAGTCCCTACTCTCTCCATTCCTTCATGCTGCCACCCATTCCTAATCTTGATGGACCATGGTCCATGTCTGGTATCATAAAATGAAACTCAGACTTTGTTTTCCCTTAGAATTAATATTATTAAGGCCGGGAGCAGTGGCTCACACCTATAATCCCAGCACTTTGGGAGGCCAAGGCGGGTGGATCATGAGGTCAGGAGTTCAAGACCAGACTGGCCAACATGGTGAAACCCCATCTCTACTAAAAATACAAAAAATTAGTGGGTATGTTGGCACGTTCCTGTAATCCCAGCTACTTGGGAGGCTGAGGCAGGAGAATTGCTTGAACTAGGACTTGGGAGGTGGAGGTTGCAGTGAGCCGAGATCATGCCACTGCACTCCAGCCTGGGATAGAGAAAAAAATTAATATTATAAATTGGGAGTGGGGAATCACTGAAATCCTATTAAAGGCAGATTTTTTGTGTAATTGTCTAAAAAGTTGCTGCATTTTAAAATATTAATTTTATTCAAAAATATGTGTTTAAGCTTCAGACAAGTTTGTAGACTAGGCTGTCTTGAAGCAGCACTCTTTGGTTAATAAATGCTGACCCAGCTTTTCTTTGTTTCTTTCTTTCTTTCTTTCTTTCTTTCTTTCTTTCTTTTTTTTTTTTTTTTTTTGAGGCAAAGTTTCGCCCTTGTTGCCCAGAAACAAGAGCACAGTGGTGCAATCTCAGCTCACTGCAACCTCCGCCTTCCGGGTTCAAGCGATTCTCCTGCCTCAGCGTCCCTAGTAGCTTTTAGTAGAAATGGGGTTTCTCCGTATTGGCCAGGCTGGTCTCGAACTCCTGACCTCATGATCTGTCGCCTTGGCCTCCCAAAATGCTGGGATTACAGGTGCAAGCCACCATGCCTGGCCGACCCAGCTTTCCTCTGCGTTGTTTTTTTGTTTTTTTGTTTTTTTTTTTTTGTAGAAGCGAGGTTTCACCATGTTGGCCAGGCTGGTCTCAAACTCCCGACTTCAGGTGAGCCGCCCGCCTCACCATTCCAAAGTTCTGGGATTATAGGCAGGAGCCACCGCGCTCAGCCACTTTTCCTCTGTGTAAGACACCATGCTGGTGGGAGCTGAGAGTCTACAAGAAGGCAAATTAAGCAGATAGTTGTTGGCTTTTAAACCTAAGACAATTTCCACAGGTTTTTAGAAATTCACTATGAAAAACTTCAAACCTATGCAAGAGTAGAGAGAATCTATAACCGCATGTACCCATTACCCAGCATCAGTATTATTGACACAGGCCCAAACTTGTTTCACCTTTTCACCCCACATCCTGAATTCTTTTGAAACAGTTCTCAGAAATTAAACCTAAAATAGATGGCTTTTCTTTTTTCTTTTTTTTTTAGCATAACCACTGAACAGTAAACAGTATGCAGTGAGTGTTCACATTTCTGCAATTGCCTCATAAATGATCTGTACAGTTGACTTATTCAAAGTAGGATCCAGACAAGGTTTACACATTGCATTCGATGTCTTTTAAATGTCTTGTCATCTGTAATTCCCCTCATCGTTTGCTGAAAGTTGATTTGTCAGAGAAACCACATTGCTTATTCTATAGAGTTTTTCATATCTGGATTTGCAGCTTGCGTTTGCAATGTCATCATTTAACATATTCTCTTTCTCCCCCTATGTCTTCTATAAACTAAACTCAGGTGTAGGGGCTGGATGAAGTTCTAGATTCCAGATAAGTTTTTATAGTGGGACACTTCAGAGCGGGTGCTGCATTTCACACTAGGAGGCACACAATGTCTGGTGATCTCTCTTTTTATAACGTTAAGATTGGTTGTTGGAAATAGATGCTCGGGGCTTTTTATAATGTAAAGATTGATTGTTGGAAATAGAATCTTGGTGCTGCAAATTAAAATCAGCACTGAGACAAAGGATCTTTCAGCAATGCAATTTTTACTTCCTGGTCTGCAGGAAGGGTACCCTCGCTAGCCATTGTGCCACGAGAGTACAGTGAACAAAGGAAAACACACAAATTTATCCTTTACACATTTAGGGTCATCCTTACTGCTGTGTCTGATCTCCATTGGCTGGAGCCAGACCTCACAATTTAAACTAAAACCCGATTGGCTAATAACTTAAAACTTTTCTAAACAGGTAAAAGCAATGGCAAGCTGGGACATGCCTATGAGCATGTCCAGCACAGATATCTTGGTTAAAATACAAGGGCACTGAATGTACTACGTGCCTGTAAGCATGGCATGTTTTACAGCTATATAGGATAGGGCTTAACCAAGTTATTGGCACACTTATTCTTTAACAAGAAAGGAAGCATTAAAAAGGAACTTTTCTATTTCCCTCATTGGTCATCAATTTTAATACGCACCATCAATTATAGGTATGACTTTTTGGAGGAAAAAAACTTTATAAAGTGCTATACATTATAATATATTGAAATAGTCACCCTAATTCTCAAAAAATAATACAGTATGAAAAAGGCATGTGATAGATTCAAGGAAGCATAATCGTTATACAGGGGACAGTCTGTGCGGAGGCCCTGATCAGGGTGTGGGGAGTTGGGACAAGTCTGGGGCAGGAGTGTAGGGAACAGGAGGCAGAGGGCCCGAGGCTAGGGAAGCTGCCGAGGCTGAGCCAGATGGGGTGAGGAGTTTGGGTGTTATTCTAAATGCAAGAAAAGGCCATGGAAGGTTTATAAGCAGAGGGAGCCGCATGATCTGTGTTGATGTTTCAGGAGGTCAATCAATAATACCTCCATTTCTAGCTGAGTTTGGAAACAAAAACAAGAGTTCAAAATCTCAGCTGATTTCTTCCTGTAAAAGCTCAGTGGAGCAGATGGCTTTAGACCTGGGCTGAATTAAGCTAGCCTATCTTCCTCTAGCCCATTAGACAACCACAAGCTGCTTCTATGAAGCAGGGCCTGACCCACAAAAATTGCTGCATGGTTGAGGGAGCTGATGAGAACCTGTGCTATCTGTAGGCAAATAATTTCCAAAGAGGACCCAAAAGAGGTTGGAGCTCTTTCTTCTTCCAAAGTCAGCAACTCCCCCAGAGAGGAGTGAACAGAGAGTTGTGCTGGAAACCTGGCGTGTGCAGTAGTGGAGATCCTTCTACATTGGGATGGGCATGCTAACCAACCTGTTTTTCCTCATCCCACTGCCCCAGACACGCTTACACACATGCATGCACATTCCATGATCTGATTATAATTTTCAAGATCTCTTTGTAGTCGTAAGCTGGATGTGAGTACCCCAGGTGCTTATTATAGCATTATCTATACTTTGTTATATGGCTGACACATTCCACAGTTTTCAAAAGCTATTATTACAGAAGTCTAAGCTAGAAATAATAGTGTCAGTGAGATGAATAAAAGAACAACCTGGGGAGGTAAAGTGAATAGGACTTGGCATTTGGTTAGGTGTCCAGCAAGTGAGGCAGAGGGAAGGGCCGCCAGGATCAGCCTAGGACCAGTTGGGAGGTCAGCAGAATCCATCTTTACCCATCTTTTGCTCATGGGCACACACCTGCCCACTTGACCCCCTTTCCAGGATTCATCTCTACACTGTCTTCAGTTAAAGCCTGTTCCTCCTGGTTCCCAGGGTTCTGACTGCATGCAGCTCTCTGCTTGAAACTGCAGTGCCCTGTGGCCCTACCAGGACCAGGACCTCAGGTCTTGCAAAGGGGATAATTGGCCAATCTGTCCATTACTAACTATACTGCAAATAGATGCATTGGTCTTTATGATTTTTAAAGTGCCTTCCCACATACAAAGCATAGAAATACTTAATAGAGTATAAAGGCCTCCAAAATTATCTGCAAGCTGTGATTACTTTAAGAGCAGACTTCCAAAAATAGATCTCACCCGTTCCTTATCTAACTCTACACAGTGTATTGCAGAGCAAAGAAGAGGGTGGGGTGGTTGAGACATTTGAGGTTGATGGGACGCGGCCCTGCTCCTTAATATAATAAAAAACCTGCTTCAGCCCAAGGGCACTTCCCTCTGTCAGCCTGTGATTCTCTGTGACAAGAACGTGCTGTGCCAGAGTCTGAGAAGAGACTTTTCATCTTATTGCAGGGCAGTTTGTTTTTTTTTAAGCTTTATCTCGACTTATTCCTATTGAATTTTATCTTCTTTTCTCCAGATTTCCCATTTACACAGCATAATCTCACATCATACTGCTTCTCAAAAAATAGCAGTCTTAAAAATGTTTGTTCAGCTTTGCAAGTTGAAATGCATTTTATCTGAGAAGGAAATCTGATGTGTGGTAGGTTTCAGAAGAGACAGGGCAGTTCTTTTGCTGTCAGAAAGTGTCGTTTCTGGAATTTGAAACTATTAGAGTTTATAGAAATTTTTCCAGCTGGCTGATAATAGGGGGTGAGTATTTGCCAACTCTTACTACTTCCTATCAGATTAATTTTGGGAAGAAAGGATGTGAAATGTAGAGATTCCTGATAAATATTATCATGTTGTCATGTAGTCATCTGATATTAAATTACTTAGAAATATGTATAATCAAAAACTAAGATAATAGAAATGGAATAAAAATCCTTAAAAAGGTCTGTAATTTTTTTTTTCCCTATAAGAGCACACTCTATTTTTTTTCTTTCTTGGCTTTCCTTTAGTTATTATTATTTTTTAATTTATTAATTTATTTTTATTGTACTTTAGGTTCTGGGGTACACGTGCAGATCATGCAGGATTGATGCATAAGTACATACATGGCAATGTGGTTTGCTGTCTCCATCCCCCTGTCACCTGTATCTGGCATTTCTGTAATTTTTAACATTTAAATCACGTAGCGTCCGATATATTTTGGTGGAGGGGAGTTCTGTTGTCTTTTAATCACTGAAGTTAGGTGCTTTTCTACTTTTTTCTAGTAGAACTATGTAAAGCTTTGCATTTTCCTCTAACTTCAGTTTTTACATGGTGTATTTTCATTATCCTCATTATGGCACATTAAAAAAATTTCTATTAGGATTTCTTCTTTAATCCATGACATTTAGAAATGTGTCTTTAAATTGCCAAATCTATTGGGAATCTTTTATTTATGCTTCTGTTACTGGCTTTAATGTCATTGCCCTATGGTTGGATGACATGATCTACGTCATATTACTTCTTTAAGATATGTTGAGACTTTGTAAAATTATCTTACTTCTCATTTTAATCCAGCTTTTGCAATTCAGAGCAAAGCAGTTCTGATTTATAAACTCAAATACTTGTCCCTTTTCCTTCAAGATTCTTAAGTTATTAATACTTTCTCTTTTTTTATTGAGCAGGGACATAATATTAGTTGTCAAGGTCATATCTGTTCTTTTCATTTACTGGCAGAATCCTGGAAGCAAGTTGATTTCTAGAGTTTCATTAATTATTCTCTTTTTTTCTTTAAACAGGAGTATGCTGTGAACTGCCATGTGATCACCTGGGAGAGGATTATCAGCCACTTTGATATATTTGCATTTGGACATTTCTGGGGCTGGGCCATGAAGGCCTTGCTGATCCGTAGTTACGGTCTCTGCTGGACAATCAGTATTACCTGGGAGCTGACTGAGGTAAGAAGGAGGGCATGGGGTTTACCCAGACGGTTTCTCCGTGTTAGGCTGGTCTCGACCTCCCAACCTCAGGTGATCCACCCGCCTCAGCCTCCCAAAGTGCTTGCATTACAGGCATGAGCCACCACAGCAGGCCTCCATTACTTTTAAAACAGAATCCAAACTTCCCACCCTGCTTACGAGGCTCCAGGTTCACTGGCCCTTGTCTGCAGCCTCAGCCTCATCGTGCCTCTCTTTTGCCCTTAGTGCTCCAGCTGCCTCTGCTGTCTTCCTCACCACAGAGTCCTCCCCACTGCTCTTCCCTCTCTTCTTGCCCTTCACCTGCTAACAAGCTGTCTCCAGAGCTCAGCTCCGGAAGGCTATCCCTGCCTCTCCGTTAGCTGTGCTCCATCTTTATACAGCTGGAAATAGAACACCTCGCCATTCTCCTTTGAAATGCTCCTCATATGTTAGACACTCTCTAAGTGTCTCTTTTCTGCTAAACTTTGTGCCTCAACAGGGTAGGGCCCATGCCTGTGTATTCCCAGACCCAAGGACTTTGCCTTACACACGGCAGATGCTCCATAAATCTTCAGTGAATGGAGGAATACAGCCCCCTCCTCCTTGGGCTTGGGTCTGTCGGGGACCCATCTCATCTCCAGAACCTGGTACCTTCCTGGAAAGTTCCTTAGGCTGGAGGATGTTCTCCACATCCCACTCTCTTGTATAGTTTTGTTGCAGCAAATATGTGTCATTGACTTCTGCTGAAGTTTCTCTCTTCTCTCTTTAAGGGCAAGAGTTAAGGCTGCATCTCGTGGCTTGGAACCTGGGAGTACACTTCAAGGGTAGCACCATGTTAAGAATGTAGCCACAAGCCATCACATGCAGCAGCTACTCTGTAGCTTCTTGGCAGCAGGTTCATTGAGAACAAAATGTTCCTCATATGTATATATCGTTTATAGCTTTCAAAATGCTTTCATGAATACGTTTTATCTTTGCGGTATTACTTCAAAGTTTTGTAATTATAGGCTTGTCTCTTTCCAGACAACTCACAGGTATTGTCTTAGTAATTTCACCTTCTCACATTGGGCCTCCACGTGGCAGGGCATGCTATTCTGAATACAGCAGACAATGCCCCTGGTTTTGGACAAATTGATCGCCGGGGGAATTCTGTTCCACCCATGATCTTACTGTTCCCCTTTCCTGGAACTCCCACATCTTCATCTTCATCTCATGAAATCAGTCATTCTTGTCCTTAATGTTCCCCCTCCAATATGTCTTTCTTGCAGAAGCCTCTCCAGGAAAGCTGCATAAGCTGAAGGAACTTTCAGCCTCAGTCAGAATGAATGTTTTGTTTCCACCATACTCCATTAATGTCACCATTGTCAGACTTTCCTCAGTCTACCATATTTTCTGATTCTGGTTATCTGGTTAGACATCTGATCCCAGCACTTTGGGAGTCCAAGGCAGGCGGGCCATGAGATCAGGAGTTCAGGACCAGCCTGGGCCAATGTGGTGAAACCCCAGCTCAACTGAAAATACAAATATTAGCCAGGCGTGGTGGCGCATGTCTGTAATCCCAGTTGCTTGGGAGGTTGAGGCAGGAGAATTGCTTGAATCCGGGAGGCAGAGGTTGCAGCGAGCCAAGATTGTGCCACTGCACTCCAACCTGGGCAACAGAGCAAGACTCCGTCTCAGAAAAAAACAAAAAAACACAACATCTGACTCGTCCCCTTGAAATCAAGACCCTTGACTTTCTTTTTTCTCACCACCTTGCACATCATGGGCACTTAATAAAAGATTGTCATTATTGTGAATCAGTTGGTGTGAGATTTCCTATTAAGCTGCCATGCTTCCTACATCATGTCATCAAAAGCTAACTATTCTTTTACAATGTATTCACTGTTTTACCTAAATATCTAGGGGATATTTTTGAAATGTACAACTTGAATTCTCAAGCTGCTAATTTTGAGAATTATGCCAATGCTTTGTTGTCAGCTTGGAAAATTTTCTCCTTTTCCCCTCCCAGATCCTTGTCATGTTGTCATTAGCCAAGGTAATTAATTGGTAGTACTTTTCAAGGAGACCCTCCTTTCTTTAAAGCCCTGTGTCAAAAAGAGAAGAGCTGTTTAGATATGTGCTGTTTGTTTACAAGCCATCCACAATATATAAAAAAAAAAACAAGAAACAGACTGCAGAACCTGTTCCTGTTTTTTTTCTGTACAGTAGGAAAAAATGAAATGTCAAATACTTTTTCTAAAATATGTATTATTAAAAAGGAAATGTATCTGTCTGCATGGCATCCCAGTTTTGTTTGTTTATCCAACCTGGGCTCTTGTGTTTCTCAGCTCTTCTTCATGCATCTCCTCCCCAATTTTGCGGAGTGCTGGTGGGACCAAGTCATTCTGGACATCCTGCTGTGCAACGGCGGTGGCATTTGGCTGGGCATGGTTGTTTGCCGGTTTTTAGAGATGAGGACTTACCACTGGGCAAGCTTCAAGTGAGTTGCCTTCTTTTCAAATATTAATCACAGGTTTTCATGATATATGTTTAACTGTTTTGGTAGGAATCAATTTTAGCGAGGTCTTTGATGATAAGGAATAAATTCCATTTAATAACTGAAACTCATAAATGATTATAAACCTGATTTCAAGCATTTGTCCAGATAATGCTCAATCATTTATGATTTTTTTCTTTCTCATCCCAGGTATTCAGGTGGTTCTAACACCACCCTCTTGATTTAAAAGATTTCTCAAATCCATCCCCTTTTTCATCCCGACTGCTTCAGCCTGCATTTAGACTCCCATCCCTGGATTAATTCATCTCTGTTTCCAGGTTAAGTTCTCCAGTCATTCCCACACCATTACTTGAGTGAGCTTTTTAAGAACATCGGATTCATCATGTCATTCCCCTGTGATGGCTTCTCATGGTCTTTAGGATGTACATCAATTGCCTTAGTAGGGAAATCCTTTCTCTATACCCTCCCAGGCACCCCAGGGTCTGTTTATGCACACACTCCCCTCTTTACCCTGGGATTTGGCCTGTGTACCCATAGACCCACCTGATCATCCTTTTTTTTGCTGACTCAGCTCACTTGTCATCCAGGAAGTTCTCTGACTAGTTTTAAGTTGCACACCCCACTGTGCTTCCAGTGGAGGACAGTCACGCAGCTGGCATTGCTTTATCCTGCTCCTTTAAACTTGCTTCTCAGTTTGCAGCAGGAATCATGCCATTGATGAGGAAGAAAAGAACAATGGTAGTGTTAATGAAAGTTGTGGTTGCTTCAGTTGTGTTTAAAACTTTGTTTATATAACGAAATAGCATTTTCCCACATCATTAAGTGCTCTTCTAAAACATGATTGGACTTCTTTGTACTTCAACATATGGATAAACCATGTAGTATTTAGCCAGTTCCATTGCATGGTGGTTTAGTTGTTTCAGAGTTTTTGCTTTTGTTGGACATCCATCTTAGTGTGCATCTCTGTGTGCATTGTCGTTTTTTAATAAATAAATTCTTAGAAATAGAGTGTACCAATTTGTAATCTCACCTATAACACACCTCATATATGTGTGTATCCATTTCACTATTTACTTAAACTGTATTGTTAGACCTTTGTCGAATTTATCACATGAAATGGTGTGATACTGGATTTCTATCTATTTCTATTGGATTTTCCTCTTTTATTTGTGCTTCCTATAAGCTTACTAACACTTTGCCATGAATGTGACTTTATTTTCCATTTTGTCATCCCCTTTTTTTTGTTTGTTTTTCTGAGATGGAGTCTTGTTCTGTAACCCAGGCTGTAGTACAGTGGTGCAGTCTCAGCTCACTGAAGCCCCTACCTCCCAGGTTCAAACAATTTTCCTGCCTCAGTCTCCCAAATAGCTGGGACTTCAGACACATGCCACCACGCCTGGACAATTTTTGTGTTTTTAATAGAGAGGGGATTTCACCATGTTTGCCAGACTGGTCTCTTAACTCCTGACCTCAGTTGGTCACCCGCCCTGGCATCTCAAAGTGTTGGGATTACAGGCATGAGCCACCATGCCCAGCCTGTCATCCCCTTTTAAACTAGTCTGAGGTGGATTTTTTATTTAAACATCAAAAATAATGTTAATCTTCTTGTTTAGGCAAATATTAACCAGTATTTTCTTCTAGTTCTTTAATGGTTTTACTTGTTTTAAGTATTTAATCTGTCTCAAATTTATTTTGGTATATGATGTGAGGGTGAGATTTCACAATGTTTTTGCCATTAATTTAACAGTTTTTCCCTTCCTATTTATTAATAAACCTTTCTTTGGCCACTGACTTGCAAGGATACTTTTTAATATATTTAATTTTAATTCTAATTTTTATTTGTTTATTTTTTTGAGTTGGAGTCTTACTCTGTCACCCAGTCTGGAGTATAATGGTGCAATCTTGGCTCACTGCAACCTCCACTTCACAGGTTTAAGCGATTCTCCTGCGTCAGCCTCCCCAGTGCCTATAATCCCCAACTGGCACTACCATGCCAAGCTAATTTTTGTATTGTTAGTAGAGGCAGGGTTTTTCCATGTTGGCCAGGCTGGTCTCGAACTTCTGACCTCAGGTGATCTGCCTGCCTCATCCTCCCAAAGTGCTGGGATTATAGCCATAAGCCACCGCACCCAGCCACTTTTTAATATACTTAAGGCAGTATTTAACCTAACAAAAATGGTAGCCATGCTTCAAGTATTGCTCCAACCAAGCTTCACAAGCAGTATCTCATTTGAGCCTTATGTCAGTTCTGAGGGTAGACACTGTTATTCTCTTTATCTTAGGAATGATGTGATACTGAGGCTTAGGTGTAGTAATTTGCCTAACGACACACAGCTAGCAAGCAGCTGTCTGAATTTGCACCAGGATGTCCCCTGTCTTTGTTGTTGTTGTTGTTGTTTTTGAGACAGAGTCTCGCTCTGTTGCCCAGGCTGGAGTGCAGTGGCATGATCTCGGCTCACTGCTACCTCTGCCTCCCAGGTTCAAGCGATTCTCCTGCCTCGGCCTCCGGAGTAGCTGGGGCTGCAGGCACCCGCCACCACACCTGGCTTATTTTTGTATTTTTAGTAGAGATGTGTTTTTGCTGTGTTGGCCAGGCTGATCTCGAACTCCTGATCTTAAGTGATCTGCCGGCCTCAGCCTCCCAAAGTGCTGGGATTAGAGGCGTGAGCCACTACGCCCAGCCTCAGAATGTCTGCCTTCTTAAACACTGCTACAATATACTTCGTGTTTTCTTATGCTTATTCTCAAAATATTGACTTCAGAATCATTTTGTCCAGTTCCCAAGAAATAAGCCCAACTAATAACAACAACAAAATCCTATTGTGTTTTTTAAAGTAATATTAAATGTATAAATGAATACAGATTAAATTGAATTAACCTCTTTTCTGTATTAAATATCCTGATTCTTGATCATTGCTGTATCTCTATTTATTCCCATTTTCTTCTCGGTCTTTCCCTGCACTTTGCTATTTTTACAATACAAGTCTTTTGTCGTTCTTGTTTATTTTTGGATAGTCTCTATTTTTCGCTGCCATTGTGCCGCAGATCTTCTTGCTGTGATGTTTTCTCAGAACGAATTTGTTGGCAAGTTGGTGGGTGGATGAAGGAACAGCGCTGGTTTCCTGTCGCTCTCCCTGCTCCCTCTCACTAGAACAGAAGGCCTGATTACTTGGTGCTTGTGCTTTCAAGTAGTTAGCACAATGTTGTGGAGACATAAAAGTTCATGACATAAATATTTGTAGAATTAAAGACTCTTTTCCAGTTATTAAATAATATTTATTATACCGTGGGGTTTGGCTCTCCTGGACTAGTACAGGAAGGGCTGGAATCGACGCCCACCCCTGTTGCTGACTGTCAGCCACTTGCTGTCCCTGAGTCTTCATGTCCTCACTTGTAAACTGGGGGACTGTTTGGTTCTTTCATGGGTATATGAAACTTTTAATTGAGTGATTTCAAGGATTAAAATTAAGAAAGGTTAAATACCACTGTTCATCAACCCAAACTGTTCACTACTCTGGGGAAGAAACAGGGTAAAGGAATGATGTGGGCGATCCAAGAATATGGAATGTGTACAGTTTTACCTGGGAGACAAGCAGTGGGTGAGAACAGTCTCCTTGCTGCCCTGTGCCTGTCATGAATGAAATTCCCCTCTGAGTGTGCTGCTGTCACCTTTACCTATAGAAGTAGAGAAGACCTTTGAGAGACAATTCAAAAAAAAGCAGTCTCTTTGTTTTAGCATTTGTTATGACAATCATCCATGCGCAGGGTCTTTTCCTTGTGCTTTGTTTCTCCCCACTGCCTTATCTCTGGATTTTCACTGGAGCCGTTCTCTTCTTCAGGGACATTCATACCACCACCGGGAAGATCAAGAGAGCGGTGCTGCAGTTCACTCCTGCTAGCTGGACCTATGTTCGATGGTTTGACCCCAAATCTTCTTTTCAGAGAGTAGCTGGAGTATACCTTTTCATGATCATCTGGCAGGTATTTTTTCAGATGCCCAGAAGTTGGGGAAAAAAACAAAACTATAATAAATTTTTTTTTAGGAATTTAGAGTTAGCGTTAGTTTACATTGCTTTCCAGCTCCATACTTTATAAGATATAATATTCTGCAGCTGGCATGTAGAATAATTAAGCAAAGTGATATTATTATGCCCAAGGTCTTGCTTTGTTGTGAAGACACTTTTAAAATATGGATCTTTGAATTACAAATTAGAAAAAGATCAGACTCCGTGAAAAAATGTGTGTGTCTAGTATTCATCATCCAATGAGTTAGGCATTTGGATCGCTTTTCGGAATAATCATTTTCAAGACCAAAGGAACAAATAAGGTTTTTCCTACATTCCTAATTCAGTGTGTATTGGTTACAATTGTCCCTCAGCTGTTACCACTTCGGGTAATCTGTGGCATGCTAAATGAGTGCTGGGGAATTGGAGCCTTTTGCTGAGTCCTCCAGAGTGTTGTCCTCGTGGAGAGAAGCTGTATTTCCAAGCGGCCCACTTCACGACGGAAGTGATTCCAGCAGCCCAGCGTCTTGGCAAAAGCTTATCAAGCATCTGTGTTTTTGAGAGATAGCGATTGTTTTTGATGCTCCTGGCCCCAGGTTGTTTCACAGCTTTTGGAGACTTGCCAAAGGGAAATCAGCTTTTGCCTGAAGGATA
This sequence comes from Sapajus apella, assembly GCF_009761245.1. Lineage (NCBI taxonomy): Eukaryota > Metazoa > Chordata > Mammalia > Primates > Cebidae > Sapajus > Sapajus apella. The sequence continues at coordinate 4,732,332 of NW_022436943.1, read as the reverse complement.
TTTCAGAATCATCAGAAATTATGTTTGGACACATAAACACAAAATACTCCCAACATAAGGAAAAAATTAGCAGATGTCACTTTTAGGACATACTATCTTCCTCTTTCACACAGAATTAACAATGCCCATCTTAATAAATGGAGTTTATGCAACAGAAGTGTGTGTGTGAATAGTTAAGTAATCACCATGGTGTGGAGAGGTCAGTATCTTTAAAAACAGGACTGTAGATGGATTGGCATTAAGCTTTGCCTTATCAGGCACAATGTCATGGACAGCAGAAGCTTTCTTTCCTTAGAAGGAGGGATGATTGGATTTGTCAGGGAGAGTAGTATAGTACCGCTAGGATGGAACCACCTGGTGGTATGCCATGGAGCACACTGTTCCCATGAGTGTGAGCATTGCACTGGGATCAGCTCTCTATATGTGATATTAATTAGTAGACTACTTTTTATTTTGTGTCCTTGAAGTCGATGCTATAGGAAAACAACATGCATTTTGTGTAATTGAAATGAACCTGCCAGTCCATGTACTGTGTTCTCTAAGCACAGTGACCTTTCCGTAGTCTCTACCCCTTGTTTGCTATCTGGAGCCACGCTCCAGGCAGAGAGCAGCCGCGTTCCAACCACAGGATATTTTGTGCTGCCAAGGACTCATCTTGATGAACTGCATGAGGATGCTAACCTCAGGGAAAAGTACTACTGCTTTCAGCTGAAACTTGGACCAACACTTCACACCCACTTTTAAGGACTGCCTTTGGTGGAGGATCTGCTCTGTCCCAGGAGTGTGCTACACGAGTCCATCGTCATCTCTCAGATGTGTTTTGTTTTGTTTTGTTTCTTTTTGAGACAGAGTTTCACTCTTGTCACCCAAATGGAAGTGCAATGGTACAATCTTGGCTCACTACAACCTGCAACCTCTGCCTCCCAGGTTCAGGCGATTCTCCTGTCTCAGCCTCCTGAGGAGCTGGGATTACAGGCACCCACCACCATGCCTGGCTAATTTTTGTATTTTTAGTAGAGACGGGATCTTACTCTGTTGGCCAGGCTGGTCTCGAACTCCTGACCTCAGGTGATCCGCCCACTTCAGCCTCCCAAAGTGCTGGGATTATAGGTGTGAGCCACCGCACCTGGCCTCGAGTTTCTTTTGATTGTTAGAGAGCTTACTTATCTACAGTTGGAATTCTCTTAGACCTGGCCTGACTTCTGTAAGGCAGCATAGTTGTTCCATGCCACAGGTTTGCTTTCATGACTTCTGTGTGCTCAAAGCATTTCTCTCCTGACTAGCTCAGTGAATCACACATGGGAGCCGAGTAACAATCAGGAAACATGACAAATAGCTGATATCCTGTGCTCCCATTGTTCCCTGCCTATATTGTACTGGCTGTTAACTAGTTCGAATAGCGATCCTTGGATGATCACATCTATTCTCTGAAAATGCATTGAACATACCAATTATTTTTAATTGTAGAATGTCTATTTAAGGACTATAGGATTTTGAATTAGCATGAGGTACCAAGTTGACTAATTTCTCTGTCTTTTTCAGCTGACTGAATTGAATACCTTCTTCTTGAAGCATATCTTTGTGTTCCAAGCAAGTCATCCATTAAGTTGGGGTAGAATTCTCTTTATTGGTGGCATCACGGCTCCCACAGTGAGGTAATTCTGCACAAGCCCAACTGTCACATGAGAACATTAACTTGCTTTAGATTGTCCTGTTTATCATAAGGAAAGTCACATAAACTAGCAGATTTTCCGTGAAAATACCATCATAAAGAATTCTACATCCAGAATGTGAAGAAAATGTTTTGTTTTCAGATATCAGTAACATTAACAAGACTTTAAAAAAAGGGGAGCACAAAAGACAAAAAGAAAACAAAAGTAAAAAAAAAGGGAAGCACTTGATCAACAGCACACCGGTAGTACTACCCATTGTTATCAGACTCCTTTGCAGTCTTGGACTGCTGATCTTTTTTTCTCCTATAACATCATATTAGAAAAAATTAGCAGCATATTGATGCTTAGTTTTTTAAAAATGAGATTGCTGGAAAAATGGAAACTTTTTATGATAGAGCTGAAGTCATAAATGACATTATTTTTTGAATGAGACTTTTAGCTTTTCAGACCCAATTAATTTAATTTCCTTTAAAAAAGGCCCTTCCTGTAGTCCTCCAGGACAACTGAGATAAGTTTGGGTGTTCCCACGGTTATTCCCCTGGATTCACGTGGGGCCCTAGAGGTGAGGCTTGTTCAGAGACCATCCCTCATGTTGACTGGTCCCAGTGCAGTTCAAAGCAAACATTCTCATTTGTTTCATTTTTCCTATTTAGAAATGGCATTTGGGTTGTATGACTAATATGGAATACTGGTGTTAATGAGTAGCAGTACCAAAGATCCGCCAAAGATACAGATAGAGTGTAAGCAGTTAAAAGAGTTAGCTTTTCAGAAGCTGTAAGATTCCTTTTTTTTTGAGACAGAGTCTCCCTCTGTCACCAGGCTGGAGTACAGTGGCGTGATCTTGGCTTACTGCAATCTCCACCTCCTGGGTTCAAGTGATTCTCCTGCCTCAGGCCACTGAGTAGCTGGGATTACAGGTGTGTGCCACCACACTCAGCTAATTTTTGTAATTTTAGTAGAGACGGGGTTTCAACATGTTGGCCAGGATGGTCTTGATCTCCTGATTGCCCCACCTCGACCTCCCAATCACCAGGTTGGTCAGGATGGTCTTGATCTCCTGACCTCTTGATCCACCTGCCTTGGCCTCTCAAAGTGCTGGGATTAGAGGTGTGAGCTACCAAGCCCTGCCTTACTTCACTGTTTTTAATATGCTTACAAACCCCATAAGCAGCAGGCCTCACCTGTCAAGGATGGTAGATGTACACCTTGGTGAAACAGACCTTCCAGCCAGCACCTCTTCTTGTCATCATTCATTATTACCAAAAAAAAAAAGAAAGAAAAACTCTGCAGATCCTAGTTTCAACAAACCAAATAAGACATGTCCAAGTCCTGAGGAGTTAAGCTTAACATTTCCATCTGTTCTTTTTGTTATGACCAAAAAGGAAAAGAAGAGTGGGTGAGCCAGCAGCCCTTTGAAACTCCATAGATAGGTGGTCTATTGCAGTCAGTAGCTCCTAAGTCCTGTTTTTTTCTCAATGGTTTTGAGTCCTCATTTAATATGTCATTTAATTTGAGACTTTACAGTTTTTTTTCAGGCAAGATTCACTGCAGCTCTTTCATAAAATTAAGAGCAATCAATAAAGTCAGTAAGAGTGGAAAGAATTTTCTTCTTAGAACAAAATAGCAAATCACATATGATTTAACATAAAATTTCAGTATTAAACATTCCAAAACAAAAACAAGACACTAAAAATCCAATGTTTTGAACCCCTGAGAGATCCTCAAAATTTTACAATACCCTATGGATTTCTCCACAATTGTCTTTGTTTGAAAATAAGGCACTTCCTGTGCTCTTACACTGTTTGAGGCAGTTCCCATGTAGAGAGATTCTTTGACAAGTTACCTGGAAAGCTGGACGTGCTGCTAATGGATTTTAACATAGCCATCCCACTTCGCAAATGCCAGGCCTCAAGAGGAGAGTGCGTTTAGAGGCTTCAGTATAAATCGTACACACCACATCACCAACTTCTTTCTTTTCTATTAGACTTTCACACAAATCTGCTTTGAGAAGATATTTGAGTGAACATTCTTTTAATCTGGTAACATAAAGTAGAATGTAAGGAGATGGGTGCAGTTAGAAGGGAAAGTAGCTGAAACGGTAAAGACATATTAGGTAATGAGAATATGAATTTAGAGGAAAAGCTACATTCTTTATAATCAGAATCTTCACTCGTCTTTGGGGCAAGGAGACAGTAGTTTATGGATGACCTTCAGTATCCGTGAATCCCCTGAACTTCAGTGTAAAATGTTATGCCTGTATCATAGCTTTCATCAAATCCTCAAAGAGTCAGTGACCCCAAAAAGATGATGAGTTCCTGGTTCAGATGCTGCTGCTGAAGGGGTAGATTGAGTTTTCAGGGATACTTAACAAAGCTCCAAGCCATGCTGTCCCACACAGAAGCCTCTCACCACATGTGACTGTTGAGCCCTGGAGATGTGGTCAGTGCACAGTGAAACGCATGGAAGCCACACACCACACTTTGAATAGCTGGGGCCAAAACAGAATATAAAATACCTTATTATAATGTTTTCATATATTCGTTTAAATATTTAAAATATCAGTAAAATGGATTTATCTGTTCCTTTTTACTTTTTTTAACATGTCTGCTGGAAAATTTAAAATTGCATTTATGGCTTATATTTCTACCGGACGGTGCTGTTCTGAGCCTTTCAACACCATGTCATTGCCTGTTTTTTCTGAACTTGTCAGTAACATTCCAAGTCATTGGCATTTAATGCCAGTGAGATGTAGCTAGAGTCCCATTCCAGTTTCCAAAAGCCAAAAATCTGTGTATTTTTTGCCTGGTTGCAGTCAGCAAGCTTTGTCCTGGAGAGAACCGGAAGAGACAATTAGTGGACAGTGCTGCTGACTCTCTGGAGTCACCTCCATGGAGCTAGACGTGGAAACACCCACCTGGGGTTGCTTTGGGCAGGGCTGTGGGAGTCTTACCACTGAATCCAGACTACCTTTCCAATAATCTGGCTCTTTTTAGTTTTTATTTTATTTATTTTTTTATTTTTAGGCTAGTCAAGTGAAGCAGTGGGAGTGGAGAAGGCACAAAGAAATCTGTAAATGGTTGTGATCAGTTAGTTGCAAACACCCTGGCACTCAGAGCAGACGGTAATCTGGCTGCTTAAATGGTACTCCCCTCCCTCCAGCCTAACCCCAATGCCGAATCTCTTAAAGGAATGTTTCAGCACACACTGGCTTCCTCTTCTCTTGAACAGAGCTAGACCAGGCAGCCTGACATGGGACAGGAGGGACGTTTTTTGTATTCACTCTCTCAGAGTGATTTGATTATGTCCTGACTTGCTGATCTTCCAGCAGCTCTCAGTGAATTCCAACTTTGTTCTTTCAGACAGTACTACGCTTACCTCACCGACACACAGTGCAAGCGCGTAGGAACACAGTGCTGGGTGTTTGGGTGAGTAATCTGTTACTGTGGAGATTTAAAAACCACTTACGCCCTAAATTTCTTTGGGTATTTCTTGACCCTGTGTTAAGAGCCTTTTAGTATACTTTTTCAATGGAGGCAAGTGGACAAGATTTTATACACACACACACACACACACACACGCACACACACACACACACACATCTTTTCATCTTTAATATGCCCTTTTCTGATTTAAGTTAAGAATAGTTACTTGGCAAATTATGAAACAAGAGTATAGAAATGGCTCTCTTTTTTTGGCAGGGTGCGGTGGCTCATGCCTATAATCCCATCACTTTGGGAGCCGAAGGCAGGTGGATCACTTGAGCCCAGAAGTTCAAGACTAGCCTGGCCAATATGGTGAAACCCTATCTCAAAAATTAGCCGATCAAGGCTGAGGCAGGAGAATCGCTTGAACTCGAGAGGTAGAATTTGCAGTGAGTCAAGATTGTGTCACTGTACTCCAGCCTGGGCAATAGAGCAAGACTCAGTGTCAAACAAAAAGAAAAGAAATGGCTCTCTCTTTTTTTTTGAGACGGAGTTTCCCTCTTTCCCAGGCTTGTCCAAGGGTTCCGCCTCCTGGGTTCAGGCAATTCTCCTGCCTCAGCCTCCTGAGTAGCTGGGATTACAGGCATGTGCCACCACAGCCTGCTAATTTTTGTATTTTTAGTAGAGACGGGGTTTCATCATGTTGGCCAGGCTTGTTTTGAACTCCTGACCTTGTGATCCACCCTCCTCAATCTCCCAAAGTGCTGGGACTACAAGCATGAGCCACCGTGCCCGGCCTTGGCCCTCTCTTTTTTTTTTTTTTTTTAAATTAGGAAATCAGATGGTATTTCTCACAAACAGCTATGAGACTTTGTTTTATGAAATACATTAGAGAGAAAATGGGCTGGTTGCATTCCCTCTAGATGTATCTTGAGTTTGGAATGTCATCCTGTCATGTTCTGACCTATACCCCATATTATTGTCACATCAAAAGGACCCCTTGAAACAGCTGCTTGCTAAATACTGAAGTATAATTTTATTGTGCCAAAGAGAACTAACACAACAGCATGGTAACAATGGTCTTGTTACAGATTCAAACATTATATCTTAATTTATTATTTAACTGGCGAGAAAGAGACCTTAGGTTATCTAGTTTAACCTCTTGCTGTTAAATGTGAGAGCCTCTTGAATATCTCAGGTAACTTGTTTTTCTACTTAACATCAGCAACAATTTACCATCCTGTTTAGTGACCCAAGTTCCAGAGACATTCAGCAAATCTGGATGAAGTTCAATCCCCCAGGTGGCTTAGCTTCAAGACCTAATCTAGGTTCTAAATGGAGTGTGAGAGTATAAAGAAAAATTGAGGAAAACCTATTGTAGAGAACAAATTACTTTTAACAGATTTTTAAACTGTACATTCTTCCAATTAAAAAGTAATACATGCATAATGTTAAAAATTCAGAAAAGGATGTAGAAGAAACTAAAGATCACCCAAATAAGTCAACCATTTAGATATAATTGTTGTTAATATTTTAATGTGGTTCCTTCCATTTTTCTCTATGTGTGTGTATGTGTGTGTTTCCAGCTGTCATTTAGATTCTAAAGGGTGACATAGTTTTAAAGGCTAAAAATGTTGATACTCAGGTTAGATTTAGGCAGGTTCCTCCTGACCCCTATAAGACTAAGGGCCATTGTTATCTCTTTCTCATAAGTTCTATGGTATAAGCTGATTTTCTTTTTCTTTCTCTTTTATTTTTTTGAGACAGAGTTTCGCTGTTGTTGCCCAGCCTGGAGTGCAATGGCGTGATCTCAGCTCACCGCAACCTCCGCCTCCCAGGTTCAAGCGATTCTCCTGCCTCAGCCTCCCAAGTAGCTGGCATTACATGTGTGCACCACCACCCGGCTAATTTTTGTAATTTTAGTAGAGATAGGGTTTCTCTGTGTTGGTCAGGCTGGTCTCAAACTCCCGACCTCAGGTGATCCGCCCTCCCAAAGTGCTGGGATTATAGGCGTGATTTTCTTACCCAAAGTGGTTGCAGCGTAAAGGGTGATGATGGCTTTAGTTGCCTTTGTTCATGATACAGCAGGAGGGAGAATTCACACCTCTCCCAAATTTCTGACAGAGCAGAGGTGGCACTCCCGCTTCATGCGTGAGGGCCCTGTGTCCTAGAAGAAGGGATGTGGGCCACTCCTAAAGGCTTGTCCAAGGAGTAAATGGTCTTTTCTGCATGTGAGCTCTTCTCTCCACTCACACATTATTTCCACGTGCATTTTGCTTTCATATTTAAAAGTCCCTAGCAAGGTCTTATTATTCTGCTGTGCAGTGGATTTTTTTCCCCACAGAATTGTATCCATTTACCTGTTTAGGAAAATAAGTGTGTCAGAGAGAGAGGTCGTGTCATGACAAAGTTTCTCTCTAATAGGTCAGCCATAAAACACCATCCCTATGGTGAGAGAAACAGCAAAGGTAAACTCTACCGTGGCGACTGACGCCTGTAATCTCAGCAGCCTAGGGGGCTGAGATGGGAAGATCGCTTGCGGCCAGGAGTTTGAGACTAGCCAGAGGAACATAGCGAGACATTGTCTCCATGAAAAGTTTTTTAAGTTAGCCAGGCATGATGGCACATACGTGTGTTCTGCTACTCTGGAGGCTGAGGCAGGAGGATCACTTGAGCCCAGCAGGTCAAGGAAGTCAAGCCTGCAGTGAGCTGTGATTGTGCTGCTGCTCTCCCACCCCGATGACAGAGCAAGACTCTGTCTCTTAAAAAAAAAAAAAAAAAGGAGAAAAGGAAACTATGCCAAAGAGTGGTAAACACTGCTCCAGAAAGTTGTGCCTCATTTGAAAGGGATTAAAATATAGTGAAATGCAAAGGAGAGATCACTGGGCTAACGAAGTGTGCATTACTGAGAATTGATAACTCCCGGAACAGTGTGATATCAAGATTGATGCGTCTTGTGGGATCCATTGAGCTGTGCTGAAAAACAGTAAAGCCCTCCTCATAAATCACACACACACAGTGGATCCTCCTGTGTGTGTGAACAACCGTGAGAGCTGCCCCCTGCACGGTCTACACTGCCAGCCAGGGAAGGGGAAACAGGAGCCACAGCCTCCCGCTCTCCTGACCCCGGAGGTCACCCCCTTCCTTCCTTGGCCCCAGCTCTACCTCGCCGCCATTTTGCCTTTATTTCCTCTCCTAACAAAACAGAAAACACTTAAGTTTGTGGCTTCCTGGAATCACTAGTTTTTTTAAATCACTAACTGCTTTATAGCTTTCTTTTCACTAATTTTGGAATGATCTCAGACTTTGGCAAGGTGGAGAAATGAGAGGGAGCAGTGCCCCAAATAGTGGCATTCTGAATGTTGCCTTTTGGGAGGTGGAAGGGGGAAGGCAAAGGTGAAACAGGACCATCCGCCTGGGGGTCTTCCCACCGCTCCAGTCTTTTCCTCCTGAAGAGGGTACTTTCTCTTCTGTAAAGGTGGTATCCTCAAAATGTTTTTATGAATTACTGTTGTAACTAAATATGTGTCATCCCAACAGTTGGGCCATATATTGCGCTTTTAACCTTTTTTTTCATTTTTGCGGGGGATGGAGTCTCTCTGTCGCCCAGGTTGGAGTGCCCACTGCAACCTCCGTCTCCCAGGTTCAAGTGATTCTCCTGCCTCAGGCTCCCAAGTAGCTGGGACTACAGGCGCACACCACCACGCCCTGCTAGTTTTTTATATTTTTATTTTTATTTTTTATTTTTATTTATTTATTTTTTTTTTTGAGTCGGAGTTTCGCTCTTGTTACCCAGGCTGGAATGCAATGGCGTGATCTCGGCTCACCGCAACCTCCGCCTCCTGGGTTCAGGCAA
>NW_022436943.1:4697129-4723281 GCF_009761245.1 Sapajus apella | reverse complement strand
CCCAGCTAATTTTTTGTATTTTTAGTAGAGACGGGGTTTCACCATGTTGACCAGGATGGTCTCAATCTCTTGACCTCGTGATCCACCCGCCTCGGCCTCCCAAAGTGCTGGGATTACAGGCGTGAACCACTGCGCCCGGCCAGTTTTTTATATTTTTAGTAGAGACGGGGTTTCACCGTGTTAGCCAGGATGGTCTCAATCTCCTGATCTCATGATCCATGCACCTTGGCCTCCCAAAGTGCTGGGATTACAGGCGTGAGCCACCGCTCCTAGCCTTAAACCTTTTATACTAAGGTGTTGCACTCAGCAGAGAGACGGCGCCATTCAGTGAGGGCATGGGACCCCATTCTCCCACAGGGAGAAAGCAGCCACGTGGAAAAGTTGGCTTTCTCTATTTAGATGTCACATTATGTTCTTTCAGCTTGGTGAGAGTTTTGGGGCCACACTGCTGTGAACAAATTCCCCAGGTGTGGGGTTTATGTCATCTTTATCTTTGTCTTTTCCGAACTCCACCCTGATTAGAGTTGAGCTTTTCTGCCTCAAAAAGAGAGTATTGGCCCAGTTTAAATGGAAGCAGTTTTATCGCCTGGCCCTGGGAGGAAGGTGGCCAGGCGTCGGCTGGCACAGCAGTGCGCAGTTACTTCTCCTCTTCCTGGGAGTGCGTGGGGTGGGCCCTCGTGGGAGAGTGAGCCTTCCCTGCCTGAGGGCCCAGGACTGCACCCTGCCTCCCCGAGGCAGCCCGAGCTGCTCCTCACTCCACCGGCTTCCTCGCCACCTGCTATCCCACCTCTGCTAGTGCGTCCATCACAATAAGTTCCCACCTCTGCTGCTCTCCAAGGTCAGCTCCAAACCAGCCAGTCCTTTCCCCATGCCCATCCTCTTCTCGTATCTTCTGTACAGAACCTGCCTTCTTCAGACTGTCCTCTTCCCTCTGCACCACCCGTCCCGGGTCTCCTCTCACTTTTCTGTTTTCAGTTCCTGTTGCTGGTTTTCCTTTCTACCCCTCTCCTCCTTGCAAATCCTCACACTTGTGCTTTTGTTCCATTGTTCTTCCAGGCCCGTAGCTCAGGCTTTCTCTCTTTTTAAATTTTATTTCTTTTGAGACAGGGTCTTGCTGTGTTGCCCAGGCTGGAATTGAGTGGCAGGATCATAGCTCACTGCAGCCTTGACCTCCCAGGCTCAAGCAGTCCTCCCACCTCAGCCTCCCAAGTAGCTGGGACTATAGGCACGCACCACAATGTCCAGCTAATTATATTTTAGTTTTGGTAGAGATGGGGTTTCACCATGTTGCCCAGGCTGGTCTTGAACTGTTGGGCTCAAGCAGTCCTCCCACCTTGACCTTCAAAGTGCTAGGATTACAGGCATGGGCCACAGTGCCCAGCCCAGACTGTCTATCTTAAGGGTAGATGCAGCTATTAGCCTGGGAAAGAGAGATTTAAAGTTGAACTGAGTAAAGGGACCTATTGCTGAGCTGTGCAGAGGAACCCCCAGTCCCCCCGGGGGTGAGGAGGTAGGAGGAGATAGGTGGTCTCACACTGGCTGGCTTAATACAGACTCGCACTGTGTCCAAGCCTCTGGCCTCAGCCCTTTGAGTCTTGCTAGAAAAGCATTGTTAGCCTTCTGGAAGGGTGCTGTTGATTAGGACTGCCTCTAGTGGGCCAGAGGTAATGGTGGGGGCAGTGGCTGGTGGTTAAAGGAGCCCATGTGATCTTTGGGTTCCCACCACTGCTCACCATCTCCACAGCCCCACCCGGGTCCCCGCGCCTGGACGAGTACAGGAGCCTCCCTGCTTCTGCCCTTGTCTTCTCACGCAGTTCTGTTCGGCCAGCAGAAGGTACTTGAATGGCCATCACCACGCTGTTCACAATAGTAAAGACCTGGAATCCACCTAGGTGCCCATCAGTGATAGACTGGATAAAGCAAATGTGGTACATAGATATCATGGAATAATACACAGCCATGAAAAAGAAGAAGATCATGTCATTTGTGGCAACATGGTGCAGCTGGAGGCCATAACCCTAAGCAGGAAGAGAAAACCAAATACCGCATATTCTCACTTAAAAGTGGGAGCTAAACATTGAGCACACATGGATACAAACATCAAAATAATAGACACTGCTGACTTACTAGGGAGGGGGGAGTGGGGCATGGGTGGGAAAAGGACTTGCTGGGTACTACACTCACTACCTGGGCCCCATATACCCATGTGGCAATCCCACACCTCTACCCCCTATATGTAAAATAAAAGCTGATTTTTTTTTTTTTAGAGGGAGTCTTGCTCTGCCGCCCAGGCTTTAGTGCAATCTCAGCTCACTGCAACCTCCGCCTCCCAGGTTCAAGCGATTCTCCCACCTCAGCCTGCCAAGTAGCTGGGATTACAAGTGCACATCACCATGCCTGGCTAATTTTTTGGTATGTTTTAGTAGAGTTGCGGTTTCACCATGTTGGCCAGGCTGGTCTCGAATGCCTGACCTCAAGTGATTCACCTGCCTCAGCCTCCCAAAGTGCTGGGATTACAGGTGTGAGCTGCCAGGCGCAGCCAAAGCTAAAAAATTTTTTAAAAAATATAAAGCAAACCATGTTAAACCCTCTGCTGTAGACCCTCTAAGATGCCCTCAGACTAAAAGCCTACCCTGACCTCAACTCAGCCCTTTCCCCTGATTCCTGACCCTTCTTGTACCTTTCTCATGCCCAGGCCTCAGTCTGGGACCTTCCACACCCATGTAATCCCAGAGCCGGCCCCCTCACTTCCTGCTAGCCACCTTCTGATGAGCTTTGCCCACACACATGGACGATGGCTTAGCTAAGACTCCTCAGCACAGAGAAGCAAATCATAGCCTAAAGCTAACTCAAAAGCGCTGGTCTTCAGAAAACTTCAGGTTGACCAGGCACAGTGGCTCATACCTATCATTCTAGCAGTTTGGGAAGCTGAGGTGGGTGGATCGCTTGAGCTCAGGAGTTTGAGACCAACCAGGGTAACATGGCAACACCCCATCTCTACAAAAAAACACAAAAATTAGCCGGGCATGGTGCGGTGAGCCTGTAGTACCAGCTACTTGGGAGGCTGAGGTAGGAGAATGGCTTGAGTCTGAGAGGTGGAGGTTGCCGTGAGCCAAGATCGTGCCACTGCACTCGAGCCTGGGCAACGGTCATGCCCGGTCTCAAAAAAAACAAAACAAAACAAAAACAAAAACCTTAGGGTCATTATGAAGCCAATGAGTGAGTCCTGGCCAATATTTTCTTGAAATGAAATACAATAGAAAAATATCCGAATAAGGATGCAAATTGTCTTATGAAACTTTTCTCTCTCCTCTCTCTCTCTTTCTCTCTTTCTGTGTGTGTGTGTGTGTGTGTGTGTGTGTGTACTGGATCAGTGAAAATTGTGTTTCTTGCTATGGGGTCTTAATGAGTCTTAGATCACAAAAGCTTGAGAAACAGAGAGTTAGTCGGCCAGTCAGCATGCTTTTAAAAGGGGCTTCAGGCCAGCTTATGCCTGTAATTCCAGCACTTTGGGAGGCTGAGGTGGGTGGATCATTTGAGGTCAGCAGTTCGTAACCAGGCTGGCCAACATGGTGAAACTCCACCTCTACTAAAAATACAAAAATTAGCTTGGTGTGGTGGCAGGTGTCTGTAGTCCCAGCTACTCAGGAGGCTGAGGCAGGAGAATCACTTGAACCCGGGAGGCGGAGGTTGCAGTGAGCTGAGATCACACCACTGCACTCCAGCCTGGGCAACAGAGCAAGACTCCATCTCAAAAAAAAAAAAAAGGATGGGGGATCCTTAAGTCTAGTTGAATATTTAGGAATGTTCCATAATAAACTCAGGGTGTTCTGCCTGACTTATGGGTAGATCATCATGCTTATGTCCTGGGTTCAACACACCATCATAGGAGTTCTTCAGGAAGGCCCAGCCAAAGACGAAATCATCCTTTTCATGTCTCTTCACTGCACAGGCTGGAGTAACATGTAACTGCCACCTAGCTTCTTAATCACAGTCTAGACTTCAGGAGTATAGAGAAAAAGCCTTCTGTGTTTCTCCACTGAAATGATGCTTTCTCACATGTGACATGTTTTGTGGGGCAGCACTTTGAAGATTCAAGCCAACCACTCTTAAACCTTGTTTGGTTTGGGCTAGGGGAAAAGACAGCCCCAAACTCTCTAAAGACACATTCAGGAGACTTTCTGTTGATTTTTCTGCTTTGCTGAAGTGGTTCTAACTCCAGGCATTCAGGCATTGTTTAGAGCCATCCACACTTTTGAGGATGGCAGTGACCACTGTGTCTGCCAATTAGCAGAGGGACCAAGGGCCTTCTTGGCCCCTTCTTGCCTTTTTAAAAATTTTTTTGAGACAGAGTCTCACTCTGTTGCCCAGGCCGGAGTGCAGTGGTGCCATCTTGGCTCACTGCAACCTCTACCTCCCAGGCTCAAGTGATTCTCCTGCCTCAGCCTCCTGAGTAGCTGGGACAACTGGTGTATGCCACCACGCCTGGCTAATTTTTGTATTATTGGCAGGGGTGGGGTTTTACCATCTTGGTCACGCTGGTCTTGAACTCCTGACTCCTGATATCAAGTGATCCGCCCACTTCAGCCTCCCAAAGTCCTGGATTATAGGAGTGAACCACCACGCCCTGCCCCTTCTTGCCTTTTTAGAAAACATGTGTGTGAGTATACCAATCCTGGAGTGTCCAGATCTCATCTTGAGCAAGGAATGCATAAAATTGACTTGTCTGAAATCAGCATTCTTATGCTGCCTGGGATCTCATGTCATCCTCACCTCACTATGTCAACCTTACCTAATCTGTTCTTACCTCCAAGCCCTGAACCTTTAAAAGGCCTTATTTTGATATAGAACACAAGAGCTTTTTTAATTCTTTAAAGAGGAAAATATGAAGTGTGTGGCATTTAAAAAAAAATTCTTGTATTTAGCCCAATTTTTTACAGATCAAGAGAGGGTAAATGGTGTATATTGTCACCAAAAACAAGGAATATTTAATCTGGAAATTCTTAGAAGGCTGGGAAGGAATGTGATTGATGCCTTCAAATTATGGAAAGGCTTCCTTGGAAGGGTCAAACTCACCCTGTGTGGCAGCCACCTAGCCTCTTAATCACAGTCTAGACTTCAGGAGTACAGCGAAAAAGCCTTCTGTGTTCCTTCACCGAAATGATGCTTTCTCACATGTGACATGCTAGGGCAGTGTTAGGACCCAGGGTAGGAGGTATGAGAGGTAGATACCAGCCTGAGACAAGGAAAAGCTTTCTAACTGCTAAAGATTTTGACCAGAAAAATAAGCCACCTTGCAAAGGTAGAAGGTTCCCTATGCCTGAGAGGGTTCTAGCAGAGGTGATGTGATCACCCACCCCGATGGCAGTGGAGCTGCTGAGTTAAGTGATGCTGGGTGCCCCTACCTATTAAAATGTATGAGTCAAGATTTTGGTCTGGGAAGAAGGAAGAGGTGAAAAAACTTTATTACTTCCAAAGTAAATGCAGGTAGCTTGAACAGTGTTATTTTGTGGGGTACCAGTGTTTGGGGCAGTAATCTTGTGATGAGTTGAACTTTTTAATTCCATCATGCATATTTTGGATAATGTGTATGCTCTGGTAAGATGGATTAATATTTAACCTCTGTTCTCTAATTAGGGTCATTGGTTTCCTGGAGGCTATTGTTTGCATAAAATTTGGACAAGATCTCTTCTCTAAGACCCAAATACTCTATGTTGTGCTTTGGCTTCTTTGCGTGGTAAGTCATTGCATTTTAACCAAAGGCATTAGCTAAACTCTCATAGTATCACCTTAAACGGAGGGGAGAAAACCCGTCTCTTGCATCAAGTTTCCTTAGAAAATCATAGAAAGATGTTCTACTTGTAATTGTCTGAGACTGGGCACCAGCCTAAAGTTCAGGAATAAAACACAGACAGCTACACAGTATCTGAGATGGGTCACCTTGGCAGGTTCCAGTCAGACGCCTTCGTCAGGTACACTAGTGCATTTGCTGCACTCACGGGGATTTGTCTACACAGGCGACGCATTTAGGGACTGCCATGAAGGGACAGGGAGCATCACAGTGCACTTTCCTTTCTCATCATCATCATGTGCTCTATACATTTAACAAACATATCGTAGCACATGAGTTTATATATACAAGGACATAGTGTTCATAGGCAATAAAATATGTCTTGGAAGATAATTCGATCATGCCGCTTCTGCCCTCCAGGCCGACTTTATAACCCAAGCCTGGATATAACCTTCCACTCTGAAGCACAGAGCCCGGAGGGCCGCCCGCCTAAGCCTTGGTTCTTTGGCCCTGGGCCTCTTCCTCGCCTTTCCAATGAAGTAAGATATTACCCACTTAACACATTTTATGACTGCCATTCTTCATTTAAATATTTGAAGTTATTATTTTGAAGAAAGGTTCTTATTTTATCTTTAAGCTTAAGATTTTTCACTTAGTCTAGACAATTTATTGGGCTTTTTAAATAATCATAGACAATTTCAAACATGTTCAAGTAGAGAGAGTAGATAACCCCTCATGTACCCACCATCATCGGTTATCAACTCATGGCCAGCTGTGTTTCCTCTTATGCTGTACTCACTGCCCCAACGCTGAATTATTTTGAAACAGATCGCCGTTATTTAATATTTCAGGATGGATCACTAAAAGCAGCTCAGGATGCTTTTTCGATTTAATGCAACCACCCTACCATTATATCTGAAAAAAGAATTAACAATGATTCCTTGATATCATCAAATACCTAATCAGCATCCAAATTACTTTTTCTTAAGGCTTGTATTTATTTAACAATGTATTTGAATCCACATTCACCCACTGTGATTGGTGAGCATGCCTTTTAAGTCTTAATCCACAGGTTTTCCTTCTGTCACTCACCCTTTTCCCTCGTAATTTATCGGTTGAAGAAAGCAGCTCTTTTGTCCTATAGATTTCCCCATAGTCTGGATTTTACTGATTTTCATCCTATTTTGTAATTTAACATATTTCTTTTTCCTCTGTATTTTCTGTAAATCGGTAATTGGATCTAGAGGCTTAATCACATTTAGGTCTAATTTTTTCTTTTCTCTTTTTTGGCAAGACTAACCTTTGTATTTTTAACGTGTCTTTCATCGCCTTTAACGGAATCTATTTTTAGGGCGACTTGTTAGAAATCGTAACTGTGCCAAAGCACAGTGAGCCTGTTCTATCCTGTTTCATCTTGAAGAATAAAAGGGAATAATGATCTCTTTTGTATTTAAGCAACAGTATTAATGCCCAAATATATTTTTTCATGTCAGTGAGATTAGATGTAAGGAATCGTTAGGGAAATGTGTTAGACGTGCCCAGGGATTCTCCCTGTTCCCTTCTCGGATATGTCTCTGGCCTGTGCCCCTCAAGTCTGAATTGTAATAGGACCTGACTGCAGGGGCAGAGGTGGGTGCTCTCTTCACTGGGTACCAGAGAACCATGGGCCCACAGGGAGGGTGAGACAGACAGCCCTCCTCACCACAGCAAGTCACAGGCCTCCCAGCTGCCTCCTCGCCACTGCCCCCCTGGCAGCAGTAGCCAGAAAGATCTTCTCAAGCCACCTATCCAAGAAGCCCTCTCTGGTCACTGTCTTAGTCCATTATCAGTTGCTACAACAGAATATCATGGGCTTGGTAGTTTATAGAGAAATTAAATCACAGTACTTTATTTGGTTCATGGTTCTGAAGGCTGGGGAAGGCCAAAAGCATGGTGCCAGTATCTGGCAAGGGCCACCCCATGATGATGGAAGAGCGGAAGGTGGACGTGAACATGCAAGACAGCAGGAGGGGGGCCAGAGCTACCCTTCTTATCAGGAACCCACTCCCATGATCACTAACACACTCCTGTGATAACAACCCCACTCCTACAATAATGGCATCAATCCATTTACGGGGTGCACTCCTCATGAACCAATCATGTCTTAAAGGCCCCAACTCCCAATACCATTACACTGACAGCTAAGTTTCAACGTGAGTTTTGGCAGGGACATTCAAGCCATAGCATTCCACCCCTGACCCCTTGCTTCTCAACATATAAAAGACATTCATTTCATTCCAGTAGTCCCAAAAGTCTTAACTTGACCCAGCATCAACTCAAAAGTTCAAAGTTCAGAGTCTCATCCAAATCAGATATGAGTGAGAGTCAAGGTACAATTCATCCTGGGGTGAATTAACATCACGTGGACACCACCAAGGTTTCTGGCCTATACCTTCCAGAGTGGTAGCCCAAGCCACACCAACGTCCACTTGAGCCACAGCCAAGGACTATGCCAGCCGTGAGCCTGTGAAATCAAACTGGTCATCTACTTCCACAATACAATAGTGGGATAGTCATAGGATAGACATTCCAAATCCAAAAAGGAGAAATGGCCAAGAAGAAAGGGATAAGCAGTCCCAAGTAAGTCTAGAACCCAACAGGGAAACATTAAATCTTAAAGCTGGAGAATAATCTTTTTTGACTCTATGGTCTACATCCTGGCCTGGGGCAGGAGTTGGGCCCCAAGGCCCGGCAACTCCACCCCTATGGCTGTGCCGGATTCAGCCAGTGCTTCAGCCCTTCCAGCCAGGAGCTGCACATTGGCAGCCCTGCAGTTCTGCAGTGTTGGGGTTACCCTGCTCCCACTGCCCCTCTTTGGTGGCTCCAGCCCCACATTTCTCCTTGGCATTGCCCTGCTTACTAGTGGCTCTCTGCAGTGACACTGCCCCCATGGCAGGTTTTTGCCTAGTCTTCTAGGTAGTTCACCACATCCTTTGAAATCTAGGTGGAGGAGGCCGTGGCCCCCACAGCTCTTGCATTCTGCACACCTGCAGAATTAACGCCACATGGACACCACCACAGTTTGTAGCCTATACCTTCTAGAGTGGTAGCCCAGGCCACACTATGGCCCACTTGAGCCACAGCTAAAAGGCAACCAAGGAGCACTCTGCTAAAATATGGTAGTAGAGTCCCTAGGTAGCTCTGGTGAGCCCGTGGAGGGCTCCCCACACCTGTAACCCAAAATTATTCTGCCCTCTTAGAGCTCTGGGTCTGTGATGGAAGGGGCAGCCTTGAAGATCTCAGAAATGCTTTTGCTTCCAGGAGTCTTCCTCCCATTTTCTTGATGAATGGCACCTGATTTCTTTCTTTCCATGGTAATCTCTTTAACAGTCATGTGGCCTCACCCTTAGTGATGGGAATATGCTTTTTTCTCTTTATATGGCTATGCTTTGAATTTTCCAGGTTATTCCACTCTGCTTCCCTTTTAATTATAAATTCTGTCTTTAAGTCATTTCTTTTCCTCTCACATTTCATTGTATGCAGTCAGAAGTGGCCACACAGTAGTCTGTATGCTTTGCTGTGTGGCTTGCTTCCACCAGATATCCAGTTCATTGCTCTTAGGTTGCACGTTCCAGAAAGCCTTCAGGCATGCGCACAATTCAGCCAAGGTCTTTGCTACTGTATGACAAGGATGTCCTTTACTCCACTTTCCAGTCCTTGCTCCTCATTTCCATCTGAGACCTCATCAGAACGGCCTTTACTGTTCATATTGCTACCAGCATTCTGGTCATGAACATTTAAGTAATCTCTAAGAAGACTGAGGCTTCTTCTCTTTTCTTCTGAGCTCTCACCAAGATTGCCCTTAATACTCCATTTATAGCAATACAGGATTTTTCTAGCTTGCTCCTCCAAATTATTTCAGCCCCTACCCACTAGTAGTACATGGTGAAAAGAACACCCAGCCAGTTCCAAAACTGCTGCCACATTTTCAAGTATTTGTTATAGTAGCCGTCCCACTTTTGGGTACCAATTTTCTAGGCAGTTTCATGAATTGCACATTTGATCTTTACACTTTGAGGGAAGGTATTTTATGATCCCTGTTTTATAGATGAGGAAACAAAGGTACAAAGAAGTTCACTAACTTGCCCAAGATCACATAGGTGGTTAAGTGGCAGAACCAGGACTCAAACCCAGACATTCTCTCTAGGGAGCTGCTCTTCATCACTGCCCTCCAAGGATCTCTGAGTTCAGATGGCAATTAGACCTGCAAACGAATTATGTTAATATGTGATAAATACTATAAAAGATGTATGTGCATAAGGCTAAAGCATTCTTAAAGCAGCAGACATGATGGGGGTTGGTGAAGACTCCTTGGTGATATTTGAGCAGGATTTTTAAGGGTTGCAGTGAACGGCTGGCTGTCCCCCAACCCCCCAGGCCCCAGCTAAAAACCTGGAGGCTGCTTCCTGTCCTCCATCACTCTTTGAATCAGCAAGTCACTAAGTTCTGTTAATTGGACAGTGTAGCTCAGCTCCACCCCCTCTCCATTCCCACTGCCTCTGCGGCTGTCAGGACACCCATTTTTTTTACCATTCTGCCCTCCAAATCCATTCTCCATGCTGTCAAGATGATCTTCCAAAATTCAGAACTCAGTCTCTTTCCCCTGCTAAGAATCATTCTCTCTGGTTGGAGGCTTGAGAGGGCACAGTAACATAATATTTTTCCCCACCTGAGTTAAAAATAAGTAAGAGATAAGGTAGAGGAAAGATAGGGGATCAGAGTAGCATCTTCATTGCTGAGAATTCACCTTTTTTAGGAAATGCCGGCTTCCTTAGAGTCACCAGTCAAGATGTGACTCCTCCCTAGGGAAGCAGTGCGGGGTGGAGGGAAGCAGTGAAGCTTCCTCCACATAGGAAGAAACTTCAAGAAGGAAAAAGGCTCCCTACCATGAAACCTCCCAGATGAATTACAAAATCTGTCTTCGTAATGGGAGCACTCCATCACATCTGGCCACTTGTACTGTATTCTCAGGCTGCACCTGTCTGCTCGTAGTTCCCTGAAGAAGTCATCCTGCCAGACTTCTTTTGCCCTTCCCATGATGTTTTGCTGCCTGATCTGAAAGACTTTCCCTGTCTTATCTACCTGGCAAAACTGATACCCCAAAACCAACTTCCATGTATGCCCTACATGAAATATGCTCTGACCTCCAAGGCAAGCAGATAGCTGCCTCCTGGGGACCAGTCACACTTTGTACGTAACTCTCAGTTCTAGCCCCGGTTCAGTGGAATTGGTTTTGTTGCTATCTGTCTCTTCCACATGGCACTTCTCGCTCACAAAGAATAAGTTGAAGTCATCTTTTTGCCCCCACTGTCTCAAGCACAGTGCCTAGTGCATAGAATGCACTCAGCAGCTTCGTGGGGAACACAGGAATGAGTTCAAGAGACAAAGACTAGCAACACGCAGGTGCGTGGGGGACACACATACAAAGACAGGAACCTGTGAAAGTGCCCAGCGGCTCAGGAAGGTGGAGACCTGTTTGAGTAGTGACAGTGAAGGCAGCGAGTTGGATGAACAGTAGGACACGGTCTCCTGCTTAGGGTTTGTGTGGCTGTAGTTGGAGCCCCGGCAATTTTTAAGCAGGAAAACAATGTGGTCTGATTTATGTCTTATGGAGAAACACCATGGAGGCTGGGAGAATCTAGAGGGAAGATGCGTTGGGGCCAGGAGGTGCAGTTGGAGGTGCTGCCAGGCCTAGCTGACAAGTAACTGAGGCTGAACCAAGGCAGAGGCATTGAAGATGCAGAGAAAGGGCTGGATCTGAGAGTTGTTTAAGGAATCAGCTTAACAGGATGCCATTCCTCTTGTGATCACTGGGAGGGGCCTTGAGTGCCACTCCAAAGGTTCTAACTGGTGCCACTGTGTGGCCACCGTTGCTAGTGAAAAATTGGGGGATATAAGAGAAGCCCATTGAAAGGAGGAGGTAAATTTGCTTCAGGGGGTTTGGGTTTGAAGAACCTTTAGAATTTACAGGTGGACGTGTCCTGTTTTATGGGAAGTTCCAGTCTTCAGTATCACTGGAAAGATTTGGTCATTGGGAGATAAAAGACTTGGGAGGAGCCCATGTGGAGGGCGCTGTTGGAGTCCTGGGATTAGGCTAAGAGCTCGAGCTCGGGGAACATGTCTCTGGGAGAGGAGCTGACTGAGGCTGGGATTCTTTAATAAGAGGTCAGGCCGGGGACGATGAGCAGGATTTTGAAGACAGGCAGAATCTCTGATTAGACTTACTAGGGATGAGACATGAGAGAGGGACCTGGCCGAAAAGTAGCCCCGACTGGATGATTAGGGGTCTCCACTGCCTCCCACATTTACATTCAAAGAAGAACCGAAACAAGGTCCTGGCACTTTTTTATATTCCTGACCTTCATTATAAAGAGCAAGATTGATCTCAGACCCAGGAGTAGAGGCGAACATTCTTCAATAAGAGCTTCAAGTTACACTGTGCTTCTGCACCTCTCAGACAAGCAAAGCCCCTAATTACTCCCCTGGCCTGGTAAGAGAGCGCACTCAGAGCTTGAGATTAATACGGAAGCAAAGATCCCGGGTGCTGGTTAATAAGCTTCTCCAGAAGCGCGGCTGTCTGCTCGGCGGTCATTAATTTGAATGCTCATTACCATAATGTGGAAGCCAAGCTGGGGTCCTGCGCCCTCATTACCGCCAGCCCCGTGGTCCTGGACAGCCTGGCTCTCATCCCACGTCGATTTTTCTCGCTCCCCCGCCCTTTTTTTAAACAAAGTATGCAACTGCTATTTTAAATCTGAATCTTGGCATTTTCAGTGAGTACGTGCCTACATTTCCACAGGTGTGATTGCAAACCTGTAAATTACCAGCCTCTGTCTGCTGGAGCAAGTGTAAAATCGGCCTCTTTGTACGCAGGTGAAGTAGATGTGGCAATCACAGCAGACTCTTTGTGTGGCGATTGTGATAATAAGCACCTGTTGCTCCCCACCTGCCTGCTGCTTGCTGCTGGAGGGAGCGGCAGCTGCCACTGCACTCCGGTAGGGCCTGGGCTGGGGAAGGGAAGAGCCCCACGTGGCTGCCCTCTGGTGGTCAGAGTTTGCAATGACAGTCTAGTGGAGGGACCCGCCTTCCCACAGCCCTCTGGTTTGGGAAGGTGGAACCTAACCCCCCAGTCCCCTGTGTGAAACCCAGGATGGCCTGTTTTGCTCTTTGTAGTGGGCCTAACGCACACACAGTCTTACGCTCTGCAAATCATTTCTAATCCTTCCCACTCTTTCCATGCCATGGAAATGGCACACTTAACATTGGTGTATATAAGAAATCTGGGCAAGCATTAGAGTGTGTTAAAGGTTGGAAGTCGTTTTCACTTTGCAGTTTTAATGGATTCATTCATGGCCTAATTTTTGGACGGAAGGATATGAGCTTTTTAAAAATCCCTAACCTGTAGATATATGCCAGTTTGCACATGGGTTTAATATGAAATGAACCAGTGGCGCTCCTTGTGCTCTCATTCTCTCTCCACCCTGCCACTGTTCCTGCCCCAGTGTGACTGGCATGGAACGGGAAGGTCAGCCGGAGTGCTGGTCTCCATTCTTTTTTGGAACTAAGATGGCGCTGTGTATCCAGCAGCCACCAGAAAATGTCGCCGATAAAGGAACTGGGCCAAAGCTATACTGCAAGCTGCCGTGATGAGAATTTACAGCTCCTGCCTTCCCGCCCTGCCTCTGCTCCACCACTGGACTCTGGCTGTGCAGAGTAGAAGCTGCTGCTGTTGGCTGTTCCCATGATGCTTTTCTTTCTCAGGGGATGGATATATGGATGCAGAAATAAAGCTATATAGGCATAAAGCCAATATTTGTTTATATCACTAGCCATCCCTTAAACTCAGATCCAGGGATTTCAAGAGGCCTGAGTTCCGGCTGCAATGTTCACCTCTCTGAGCTTTCATTCTTCTTCTGGAAAATGAGGGGCAATGAATTTAAGGATCTCTGAGGTGACCCTTTGCGATCTAAAGTTCTGATTCTTAGAACTAAAATTGTTTCCTTGAGAAGGTCCCTCCATGCTTTCACGGCTGTCCCCATGGCTGGTGCAAGATGGTAGGTGTCCAGGGAAATGACAGGTTCCCAGGTGTCCACAGGAAATGCAGGGGAGAGATGGAGCCTTGACAGCCGCGATGGCTTGGTGTGAATGGGTTTCTAGAGTGAGGAATTCGGAAGGAACAGACAGTTGCCTTGCTTGGTTCCAGTTGCTTTGCTTGCAGTGGGAAGGTGAGGCTGGGGAGATTCATAGCCTCGCTCTCCCCACTCGCCCTCCCTCCCTCTCGCCTTTGGTACGCAGTCTAAGCAGCCAGAGACTTTTCCCAACCTTCGATTTTTTGACATGTTTTGAAACTTTGGACTCTGGTCTCTGCGTTTCTTTCCTTAAATTAGGGTCTAATTTGGGGCGTGGTGCAAGGCCAGTGGGTGGGGCAAGTGTGGAGCAGAGGTTGTCCCTGCCTCTGGGCACCCTCAGGCCACACCCTTCTCATTCCACTCAGGGCCTTACAGAGCATCTTTATTTTCTCATCGTTTTCCTATCTGTATAACCAAGAAAAACAGGGAAAAGCAAGGGCAGCCCTGTCTCGCCGAGCTCCCCACCCTGTACCCTGGGAGTGTTCATCACTGGGCCCTCAGGTGCCATGGTGACCTCTTCCCCCTAGAATCCTCTTAGCACTCTCCTGGGATGGGGGAAGCTGGGAGAGGATGGGCCCTGAAAATCAGAAGTAGAACATAGAATCCTCTATGTCTTCTTGAGCAGAACCTGCAAAGCTGTCAGGAAAATGCATCCCACCGTATCCCACATCTGAAAATGGTCTTGCCTTCTGATACTAGAGTCACAAATAGTAACTGTGGTCTCATCATAACCCTTGTTGTCAGAAGCTTTGGGTGTGTACCCTCCCCTTGGGGTCCGATCTGTGCCACATCCAGCCGTTTTGTAACTGGCATCCAGACGGCAGAAATGCATTGAGCCATCCTGCATGAATTCCCATTGAAACCCTGAAGTTCTGGGAAATTGAATTTTCTTGTGCAACATCATTTGTTTTTCCCTTCCAGGCTTTCACCACTTTCCTCTGTCTGTACGGCATGGTTTGGTATGCAGAACACTGTGGTCAACGAGAAAAGGTATGGAAGGAGAGGCAGGGATGGCCTTTATTTATCAGCCCGGGCTCAGCAGGTTAGCTCAGAGTACATGCCTGTAAGGGTATGGCGAGGTGAGCACTGAGATGGGGCCTCCAGGCCTGCCACTGCAGAAACCTGAGCGTGTGCAAGTCATTCCTAGCAGTTGCTGGCCCTGCTTAGGACTGCTCTCTTCAGTAGGTCAGTATTTGTATCTGTCCAGGGAAGTGACAGGTTCCCAGGTGTCCACAGGAAATGGCAGGGGAGAGATGGAGGCCCGACAGCCGGGATGGCTTGGTGTGAATGAGTCTTGTAAGGGGTTTAACAATTATGTTTGGAGAAAAAAAAAAAAAGCGGTGGGAAAGCCCTGGACTGGCTTTGGAAGCTGGGTTTTCCCCCCAGCTCTTGAACTGTGTGTGTTCAGCCTGTGGCGCCCTCAGGCAAACGCTTGCCCTGACCTTCGTTTAGTGGATATGAGGATGAAATAGAAAATAGACATGAATGGCTTTAAACATGATGGTAGTCTGGTAGACGGTAATTTTTTTAAGTAAAAATAACACTTTCATCCTTCATTTACACCTTCAGTCTAAAGAACTAAAAGCATGTTATGGAAGGTGTATTCCACATCACCTGGGAGAGGAAAGCAGCTTGATTTTATAGCTGAGAAATAAGCACAGGAGGGTTCTGCCACTCACTAGTGATGATCGCAGCCTGGTAGAGGCAGGGACGCAGCGTGCTCGCCTTTTTCCCCTGCCGCTCCTCTGGGGAGGTCCTGAAGCTCCTCACTAAGCCTGTCTCTCTCCCTAGACCTACTCAGAGTGTGAAGATGGCACCTACAGTCCAGACATCTCCTGGCATCACAGGAAAGGTACAAAAGGTATCTTGTTCTTGTTCATTGCTTAAAATTTTACTGGGTCCTTGAGATGTGGAATTATTACTTACTCTCTGAGGGGAGATGATATAAGCCCTGAAGGGTCTCAGGCCTACCCATCAAATGTCTCCTGTCACTTATTAAGAAACACGCATTGGCCAGGCACGGTGACTCAGGCCTGTAATCCTAGTACTTGGGAGGCCGAGGTGAGAGGATCACTTGAGGTCAGGAGTTTGAGACCAGCCTGACCAACATGGTGAAACCCCATCTCTACTAAAAATGCAAAAATTAGCCAGGTGTGGTGGTGGCGGTTGCCTGTAATCCCAGCTACTCAAGAGTCTGAGCCAGGAGAATTGCTTGAACCTTAGAAGCAGAGGTTGCAGTTAGCTGAGATTGTACCACTGCACTCCAGCCTGGGCAGCAGAGTGAGAGACTCCGTCTCAAAAAAAAAAAAAAGAAAAGAAAAAGAAACATGCAAAGTGCTCACAGGATCTACCTGAAAAACTTGGTTTCTAACAAGAGGCGTCATGTAGCTCTGCCCTTCGTGAGGCAGAAAACATAACAAGCCCCACACTGTTTCCAGCACGCTGATGGGAACGTTCTTCCTCTTGGCTTTCATCATAAGTGAAGAGGAAGAATTATATATCGGGCCAGGCACAGTGCCTCACACTTGTAACCCCAGCATTTTGGGAGGCCATGGCAGGATCAGTTGAGGCCAGGTGTTTGAGACCAGCATGGGCAACACAGCAAGACCTATCTCTACAAAAAGCCTAAAATATTAGCCAGGTGTGGTGGCACATGCCTATGGTTACAGCTACTCAGGAGTCAGAGATAGGAGGGTCACTTGAGCCTGGGAGTTTGAGGCTGCAGTGAGCTACGATTGCACCACTGTACTTCTACCTGGAAGACAGCAAGACCCTGTCTCTTAAAAAAAAAAAAAAAAAAAAAAAAGAATTGTGTAACAGGAGGAAAAGGCTTTCAAAAGAGGGGGATGGTTTTAATGGCATTTATTCAAGAGGCAGTGCAGTGAGGGGGCCTCCACTGGCCTCTAGGGATCACTTTGGGAAATTTGGGGCCACCTGGTTATTTCAAAGAATTAGACTTGTAGATTAATGACATTGAGGTGACTTCATTGGACAGTAATTCCTTGTCAGTTCTCATAAGCTGATTGGGAAGCTTGGCTGAGGAAAGAAAATTACATATACTAAAGACTGAAATTGAGCTCACGGAATTGCTCAGAGGAATGGGCCGACAGAGAAAAAGCGCTCTGCTGCAGTCATTCTCCTAAGTTCTTTTGGCATCAGGCTCATCAGAGATCTCCCTGGGGAGACACTAGCATACACCCTGCTGAGTTGCTGGCTGCCCTTTTGGGGAAAATTTCTCCTGAACCAAGGAGTTGATCAGTGAGCGAGCCGTTGTGAAATCTGATAGAGATGGGCAGAAGGACTCCCCAGATATTTTATTTAGAACCATCCCCTTACACACAACCTTGGCACTTACAGATTCTCCCCTGAAAAGAATTAAGCAGTAGCAGAGATGTATTTACTAGATGCAATAATGAAAAAAAAGAAAAGAAAAAGAACAAAAATCAGAAGTCCTCCAAGGGGGGAATCTCTTAGTCTAAGCCAAATTCTACTTACAGTGGAGACAGTAACTCTGGCAACTTTTTTTTTGTTGGCTGTCTTTGGTGGAGATTTCCTACTGGGCTGGATCAGAGCCCTGGGGCAGAGAACCCTTTGGCTTGGCTGCTAAGCCAGGCAGGGGCTGAATACAGGCTCAGCCGGACAGCAGAGGCTGCCAAGTGCCCTCTATTGTGGGCAGCAGGGGCCTGGTTACATGTAAAGATGTTCTCCAGAGCAAGTGGTGAAGGGCATGAAATAGCTCTGATTTTATAGTATCACGAGTGTTTCCCAATGTGGGGTTTAGAAAGTGGTGTGGAGCAGGTGAAGGGAGGGAACCCTTGGTTGCAAGGGTAGGATGGGCACCACGTGGTGTGTGGTCTGATTGTCTCTCGTTTGGGCTTCTGTTTCACTCGTGCTCTCACTCTGGTCCTCACCATCATGACCGTGTTCATCATACATAGGGCAGATGTACACACACTTCAGGAGCCACTCAGGCTTTGGGAGGCTGTTGCCTTGAACCCGGTGCCACCGCTTGGGCTCCTTCAGTACTAGTTCTGACTTTGAGCGCCTCGCCTTCATTTATGAATGCGGCCACTAGGGGGAGCGCACGTATCAGGGAAAAACCTGTTCCCCTGCAAGCCTAGAGCGGTCTGTAAAGGGACAGCCACCAACCTCTGGATCCCAGGCTGACGGTGAGCTGTGATTCCTTTGGCCAGGTTCTGAAGACAGTCCACCCAAGCACGCAGGCAACAACGAAAGCCATTCTTCCAGGAGAAGGAATCGGCATTCCAAGTCAAAAGTCACCAACGGCGTTGGAAAGAAATGAAAGACCCTGGTTAATCAAAGATGTTCCAGAGTGCCTAGAACTGAGAGGGAAACGGAACTCATCTGGACCTCCCTGTGAGGAGGTCAAGGCGCACAGGGCAAGCAGGAAGAGGCGAGGGTACTTGGGGGTCATTATTTGACATCGTAAGTCTTGTTTCCCACAGACCTGGCCGCGCCAGGCAGATCATTGCCTGGGGGCCTTCGCCAATGTGGGGTCTGTTCTCACTTCAGCACTTGGCACGCAGTCACCGGTGGCAGTGCGGTGCGCTGGAGGGAAACGGTAGCTATCCACTCACAGTCGCCAAGAGCAGCTCCGTGCTTGCTGTATGGTGGATGCAGCCTCAACATCTTCCTTCAGACAAGACATTAACCCCACGGTTAATGGACTGGTCAGCAGTTTTTATTTTATTTTTATGAATCTACCATCCCATTGATTGATTTAAGTTCAGGCCACTTTTCTGTCTTTTATTTTGTTATTGTCGTTATTTGTTTTTAAGTTAGGATGCTTTTTAATAGCCTTTAGAAGCCGCTGCTGAAATTGACATTGGGGGAAGGGTTCCCCTTCCTGCTAGAGTGAAGAAGGGAGGAGGTATTGCGTTTCTGTTAGGTAACCTCAATCTCCTTTAAGACCTTCCACCACGTGGCGAGTGTACACCGGTCAGGAGAGGGTAGCTGCCTGCCTAGGAGCCTTGCTTCCAATTATTCCCTTCCCAATGTGATTCATCCAGACTTAACCCTCCGTGCACAAAAACAAACCTGCTAGAGAGGCAGTGGACACCACAGCTTCTCCCCAGCCAGGTGCCTTTTACATCGGGTTTGTTCTCCTTCCATGGTGTGTTGCCGACATTGTCACTGAGTTCCATGTGAGGTGCTGGTGAGTATTACCTTTCATCCGTGCCATGCTCCAGAACCTTGACCCTGATAGTTCACCACCTCTGATAGATCCCTGTTTTAAATAAAATGATCCACGTTAAAGCCTGTCAAAGGTCTGTCTGTAAAATGTTCATTTTTCTTGCATCTTACTGGTATCTTCCATTGTCTGTAAGCACTCAGTGTGTTTTTCGAGTGACTTTAGGATACTATGTATGTGTTTTAGATAAAAGAAAAAAGAAAAGATACATATTTTAAAGGGCTTACGGCCATATATGTCCTGCTTCTTAGACTTCTCAAGTGACTAACAGGAAATGAACAATATAGTCATTGTTTTTCCTGTGGTAATGGTTTCCAAGTTGGATTTTTTTTTTTCCTCTAACAAGAGGCTAGTATTCAGTTGATTAGCTTATAGATATCAACGCACTGAAAGTAATCCTTTTGTTCCCTCATTTCACAGAGCACAAAGGTTTGTTCCGATGTCTCTTCTTCCTTTAAGGAAATCTTTAACCATAGAAGTGTCATGTTTTTCTTCTTCTGTAAAACAGTTCCAAGGGGAATGGGTTGAATGAATCCTGCACAGCCAGGGTCACATCCTGTGCTCGGGAGGGGGGGATCAGAGCTCAATAGTGGGTTCTGCGGGAGTGGAGAAGTGTCAGTGGTGGCTCTGCTCACTCGGCAAGTGAGGGGTTTGTCCGTGACGGGCTCAGCTCCAAGCTCTCAAATGTCATCCAGCCAGCATCCGCCTGCTTCACAAAAAAGGATGGAAGAGAGGCAAAGTGCGTGTTTTATAAAACCTGCCTGCACTTTTATAACCCATCAAAGAGGACTTTTTAAAACACAGGTACAATTTAAACATCTTACTTTGCAAATAAATGGTTTCATCTTGCGTTCTGCTTTTCTAAGCATGACATACTTGTGCCCGTTGGACACCTATCTCTTCTTTCTTGTGCCTGTGGTGCCTCACTGAGTGTTTCCAGGTCCACATTTCCAGGAGAGCTGGGCCTGACACTTTCACACGCCTCTGACTGTAGCCTCGGCCCAACTGATGGAGCATGTGTTCTTCCTCCAAGGCCAGCCCCAGGAGGCAGCTGTTTCGCAGGTGGCGAATTCAACTTTACTGTGGCATGTGTGAAGAGCAGGGTGCACATGAGACCATTTTTTCTCCATGGCTCTGCTAGAAATAGCAAGGAAAGTCCTCAGATACTTTCCATGCCCTTTCTTTGAGTTGAAACTTTCTTTTTCCTTTTCAGTAAGCGCCCTTTACTGTAGTCGTTACAAAACCAGTGCTTTCCATGGCCGGCCAGGACTACAGCAGCCATTACTCTTGGGAACCATCCTGCTAGGTCTGGCCTACTTTTTTCACTGTTTCTATGGAAATAGACCTCACATGGATGGAAATAGAATGCCTGTTTCAGAATCATCATTCAATATCTGAAATGATTTGATTTAAATTATCTCATGTTCTCTGTTTGTAAACTGCCCTCCGAAGAGACAACATTGTTTTGGACCTCAAGCATGAAGAATGGTTTCTGTATTTTTCTCCTTAAGTAGCATTGCATTCAGTGGTAGGTTCTTTTCCCTTTTCTCATTCTTGGTCTTCCCAAAGCTGCTTCCCACATTTCTTACATCTGTTTTCACCATTCATAGAAACCTTGGCCTAACTGCTCTCACAGCAATGCTAGGATGTTTCATGTATCATTTTGATGATACAAGACATCCTATAAATGCCAGTCTTATCTTCACTAGGACTCTACTTCTACAGTAAGCTCCTAAGGTACTCGCCCAGGAGAAAATAAAATTTGCTACCAAATACCACAGGTAGAGCCTCCTTGGTCTTCCCTCAGAAGCCACCATGTAGCACCCTGGAGTGATGCCTTGTTATGCCAAGGTCCGCCCTTTGGAATTGGGAGGGTTTCAGGTAGAATCCTGCACTTACAGAGGCCCTCAGGGTCACTGAGAAGGGGAGGAGGTTGGACACAGAAGGGGAAGCTAAACACCAGGTGGGGAAGAGACAATGTAACCATTTGGCAGCCAGGCTGAAGCTGGCCCTTACAATGCGGGGTGGGGAGTTAACAACATCCACTGGAATGTGCTCAGCGACTGCTACAGAGTTCCTGGGCCCACCCTGATGTTTACCAGGTGGGCGCCGTTTATATGGTTGGTTCTTATTGTTATGACAACTAGAAATCCCACAGTAGACTATACAGTGCTCCCTACCATTTCCCACGTACAGGATTGAAATCAAGATGTAAAGAGAGCTGGCCAGGTGCGGTGGCTCACGCCTGTAATCCCAGCACTTTGGGAGCCCGAGGTGGGTGGATTGCTTTAGGTCAGGAGTTCAAGACCAGCCTGACCAATATGGTGAAAGCTTGTCTCTACTGAAAATACAGAAATTAGCTGGGCGTGGTGGCAAGCACCTGTAGTCTTGACACTTGGGAGACTGAGACAGAAGAGTTGCTTGAATCTGGAAGGTGGAGGTTCCAGTGAGTCAAGATCGCACCACTGCACTCTAGCCTGGGTGACAGAGCGAGACTCCGTCTGAAAAATAATAATAATTTAAAAAATTACTGTTAAGGAGAGCTAAGACATCTCTCAGTGTTCCATTACATAATGAGCCTCTTTCCTTCACATGTGTGTGCACATTCCCAGGATTTATTAGAGATTTGGTTCTTTGCAAGGGTCAGTATCAGTAATGGCTGACGCTGGTGGGCTGCAGACGTGTTGCCATGCCATAGAGGTTCTTACAACATTTCCCCTTATGACACTTCATTCTAACCTGATGCTGGGACTGTCTCAGGTGAAGATTGCAATCGTTTCTTTAATTGAACTTTGGTATTTGATGCATTAAATAAATACGGCTTTTTAATTTTGCTCTCTTCTGTGAATTTAAAGGAATTATTTCATTGATGTCTACCGAAGAAGAGGAAAGACAGTTGGATGTGATTTTTTTTTTTAAGTTTGTAGGAATGCTGAATTGTAAAAATCTTCCTTTTCTTCCATGTTTACTAAAAAATGCCTTTAGTCCATTACAGAAAGTTCATCTGTGACTTGGTCTACTCTGATACTTCCTTTCCTGCTGATTGTTAGGTGAAATTTTGAAGCTGCTTGTCCTACAAGAAGATATTTGTTGTCACAGTCTAACAGCGTTCAAGGGTTTGCAACAGGTCCAAGTACTTCCAAGGCCTCACAGGGCTAAGCTGAATTTATCCCTTGTGATACTCTTATACATCGGGTTGAAACCTGGTTTCTAGCTCTATATTCAGTACACCTGGTGGGGAGGTGGGTGACAGCAAGCTTCCTGCCTGCATCTCTGGCTCCTAAGCCTCAGCATTGTCCTCTTGGAGCAGAGTGGAGAAGGGTGTTGGCAAATCCTTTCCACTCTCGTAACCCCAGTGAGGACAGTAACATCATTCAGTTCATAGAATTTACCCAAGGGTTTTGCTTTCACAGCTGATGCAACCAACCACCCAGCCTCTTGAAGTGATCTGGGCTCAGCCCGTACTTCTTGTGCCTGGGAGTTCATTGCTGGCATTTCTTTGTTACTGGAATGCTCAAGACATCACCCTGCCGAGGGTCTGCAAACTGTGGGCACCAACAATGCTCTGCGGTGGCAGGAAGATTTTCTCTGAGCTGCGACCTCTTGCCCTGTGGAGCAGTCATCTCGGGGCGTCAGAGCCTGGTGTTCCAGCGTCGGGTGTGGCCCCTTTCTGGATGCTAGTAAAGGCTTTACAAACCACAGGAAATAAAGTGTGTCTGCCTTTAAAAGAAAATTGGTTTTCTAACATTCGAGACTAAAAAACCAAAATACTTCATTTTCGTGTCTGAAGTATACACACAATAGCTTTAATTACAGAGTCAAATTGCCGGCAAGGTTTATGTAATAGTTCATACTGGAAATCTGGGCTGTAAACCTGATTGTTCCCACCCGCCCGACAAAGGGCTGTTTGGGCTCATTCTCCTCTATCCAACTGCATACGTCATGGACTGATTAGGTATTTTATGGGTGCAGCGTGGGAAAGGCTTAAGAATGATCTCCAGCTTTCAAAATGTTAGGGATCCTCTACCTCTCTTAGAGTGGATGAAATCCAGACCAGGAGCAGGGGAATAAGGGTTCACTGGGGCCACTGCTAACATGACTTCCAGACAGAGGCATTCGGAGAGCTGGATCCTTCAAAACACTGTGTGGGGCTCTCCGCACTCCTTCCCTCTCATGCCTGAATCCTCCCAGCAGCTACAATAACACAAGCTTGCACACAGAACACACGGCCAGGAGGGGCCAGGGGGCCGCCAGAGCAACAGCCTGAGCCTCTGTGCCAGGCTCCTCCACTTGATTCTTGTGCACACGTCTCATTCGCATCAGCAGACCACAGCCCCACAGATCCTCACCTGCCTCAGAGCTCGAAAATGGATGGCAAGGAGCTGGTTCCCTGGAGACTGCCACACCTATGCCCCTCCTCCTTGGGAGGAGACTCCGATCTCGGGTGCTTCCTTGATTAGAGATGGCCACATCTCTAAGCCCTCTTCAGATGGCTCCAGGGGTGGTTGGCTGGTTGCGTGCTCTGTGGATGGAATAACTGGTGTCAGCCTTCGACGTCTCTTGTGTCCTTTGAGTACACAGACTCCAGCCTCGACATCCCTTTGTTTCTGTGGCCTGAAATGAGTTGAGATGCCAGCTCTTGAACAGGGTCCCCATACTCCACGTGGCTTCTTTTCCTGATGTTTTGAGACATTCTGCGACTGTTAGAAGGCAATTTCTCTCCCCTGTAGCAGCTCCCTCTGCCCTCAGGAATGTGATTTACAATCTGGTGAGGCCATAAACCTCTACTTTTCATGTCTGAAAAACAGCAAAGTATGGGAAAGAATGTAAATTATAAATACTGAATTCCTATGGTCAGCAATAATGGAATGGCCTGGGTGGGTTATATTTTTTTAATATGGTGGGCATATGGCTTTAATTTCTAAGGGGTTGGGTCCTCCCCTACCATGGTATGTCTTGGGAGAACAGATAGCAAAATGCCCTGCTGTGATACAGTGTTTTTCCAAAATGAAAAAAGTAGCGTTTTTCTGATGACTCACTGGCCAAATACTTTGAAATGCCACTCTTCATGGAGGGGGACGGGGTGGTAGGTGACAGTGACATTTCCAAACTCACCACCCTGGTGATCTGGTGTCTCTCTACCCCAAAATAACCCCCAGTGTTCTCACTTCGCAAACCCCCCCATATTACTTTCTAGGAGGAGGTTTTCCTGTAAGATTTTTGAAATTCTCTTCCCCTCTCTCTTATCAGTCAAGGTTCTGCTCCCCAATTGGAAACAGACTTCTGATTGCTGCCACGAGCAGGAAAGAGCCACAAAGCCAAGAGGCTGTGCAGGTTTCCATTCCAGCAGTGGGTCAGCGCCTTGCTTAGATTTCACACGCTGGGCAGCAGCAGCCCCGCGCTTTGCTGAGGTGGGAAAGAGCCTCCGATCACGGCGTGAATTCCTGCTGCTGTTCTCAGACCACAGAAGCCAATGTGTGGTATTGCTGTGCTGGTGTTCAGCATTTTTCCCCGTAAACCCTCCCTCATCTTGGTTCAAAATCATGGGTGAAAGCTGAAAGAACACCCAGGGCCCAAAGTTCCCAAACTCCGGTTAGAACAGCCCACGCCTGCCAGAGCAGCTATGACAGTGAATAGGGCTGTTTTTCTTGGTGTGGTCAGTTAAGTATGCTGACGGTGGAGGAGCGTGCATGAGAATAGGAAGCCTGAAATTGCAAACGTGTCCACCCACAGAAACATATAATCTCACAAACACCTATTCACTCAACACTCACCCTTTGTGTCTTCTCTCTGGCTTGGTCTGGACCACATTTGAGTCACAAAATGCCAGGCTCAGCTTGAGCGCAATCTCAAATGTATCCACCCACAGAAACGCATAATCTCACAAACACCTATTCACTTAACACTCGCCCTTTGCGTCTTCCTGTCACTTTCTCTGGATCGCATTTGAGTCACAAAATGCCAGGCTCAGCTTGAGTGCAAGGCTAGCCAGACCACACATAGGGCATGAAGGAGAGGCCATTATGGTTCTCAGTAACATCCGTGTATGCTTGGGCCACCGGATAACCTCAGCTGCAGGTCCGTTCATCAATATTGTGTCTGCCAGAGTTTCTGTTTATGTACAACTAAGAAATTTCAATAGAAAGGAGATAAGTCCAATATCATTATCCATTTAAAAAAAGAAAAGTACGCATCTTGTTCTCAGTTATTAGTACCCAAGACTGGGTGCCATAGCTCATGCCTGTAATCCTTGTACTTTGAGAAGCCAAGGTGGGCAGATCACTTGAGGTCAGGAGTTCAAGACCAGCCTGGCCAACATGGTGAAACCTTGTCTCTACTAAAAATACAAAAAATTACCCTGGTGTGGTGGTGGGCGCCTATAATCCCAGCTACTCAGGAGGCTGAGACAGGAGAATTGCTTGAACCTGGGAAGCAGAGGTTGCAGTGAGCTGAGATTGCGCCACTGCACTCCAGCCTGGGTGACAGAGCAACTCCATCTCAAAAAAATAAATAAGAACCCACTAAGCAATGGGTATACAGGGACACACAGAGAGGAATAATAGACACTGGAGACAACAGAAGGTTGTGGGGGAGGGTTGAAACATTGCCTGTTGGGCAGTGTCACTTAAGGTGATGGGTAGTAAAAGTCCAGGCGTCACCACCCTGCAATGTATGCACGCATGACATCTGCATTCATACCTCCCAAATACACAAATTTTTAAAAATTTAATAAAAAGAAGTTGGATTAAAAGCAACAGTGGCAGCTGGGCGTGGTCCAGCACTTTGGGAGGCCAAGGTGGGCGGATCACAAGGTCAGGAGATCGAGACCACCCTGGCCAACATGGTGAAACCCCGTCTCTATTAAAAATACACACACAAAAAAAAGTACCTAGGCGTGGTGGCACATGCCTGTAGTCCCAGTTACTTGGGAGGCTGAGGCAGGAGAATTGCTTGAACCCAGGAGGCGGAGATTGCAGTGAG
>NW_022436943.1:4601115-4697029 GCF_009761245.1 Sapajus apella | reverse complement strand
AAAAAAAAAATCAGCCAGTCATGACGGTGTGGGCCTGTAGTCCCAGCTACTTGGGAGGCTAAGACAGGAGAATTGCTTGAACCCAGGAGGCGGAGTTTGCAGTGAGCTGAGATCATGCCACTGCACTCCAGCCTGGGTGACAGAGGGAAACTCCATCTCAAAAAAAATAATAATAAATAAAAGCAACAGCGGCTTCCTCTTGGTTCAGATAGGCCCTCTTGTGTAAGTAATGTTGTTGAATGCATGCCTATCATCTGGAGGACACTTGATGACACACTGGAATGTGGAAAGAGCAGGGCAGATGAAAGAATCACCAAACACCCTCTGAATGAGCACTCACGTCAGTCAACAGGAAGCCCCCACCATACTATGATCAGTTTTCACTTTTAAGTGATTGACTATTATGATAATAGACTATGAAATGAAAGTGATAAAAAAAATGGATGCATCAGCCTTGTATTTGAAGTAAGTTTTGTAAGTTAAACTTATAAAGGGAAATGATAGAATGAGAGTTCTGGAGTAATGGATGCTCCAAAATGTGATTGTTGGCCTGTAAATTATATTGTATGGTCATGGGTTTTTCAGGCGACATTGCTGCGAACAGCAGAATTGCCTTTCAGGTTTAGAACAATGGTGTAAACACAACTTCTGGCACTCTGCTTCAGAGCTGGCCAGCGTCATGAAATCTCACCCAAAGTGGGTATGACAGAGTTGGCCCAAGGACAAAAACAAGAGTCTACGTCTTGTGTGAGAGCCACTGCCTCAACCGTTCTCATTTGTACTGTTTTAGCCCTTGATTTTTAAATATTGCCAACAGGTGGTTGTATCTTGTTTAGGAAAATGCTTTAATGTCCAGCTGCTCTGATTGGGAGAGGGAAAAGTAGTATCAAGGTTTTCCAAATAAATTAATATTTAACATGTTGGCATCACCCTTGTGCTGCTGAGTTGCTAATGTGATTGACAAGTGATGTTTTTACCCTCGTTGGCCAAATAATTTATATGAAAGCTAAGGCTTCCTTAGGCTGTGTGCCATACACCTTGCTTCGTGCTTTTCATGGATTTTCTGATTTATTCCTCACAAGATCTTCACTGATGTTGCCCATTTTACAGATGGAGAAATGAGGGGTTTGAAGAAGTTAAGTGACTCAGGTAATCTCCTTCCAGAATGCAGATCGTGATCCTCTACCTGAGATCTGACAGTGTAAGAACTCTAGCTCACACACCAGATTTTTCAAATCCTCCCCCTATCACTAACAAGCTGTTTGACTTTGGGCAAGTTATCGCATCGCTGTGCCTCAGTTTCCTCCTCTGGGAGCTGAGAATATTAATATGTACCTCAGAGGGTTGTTAAGAAGAAATCACAAATGCATCTTTTACAAGCACATACAACAATGTCCAGCCTGTCATGAGTGTTCAATAAATATGTGCTGTTACCACTGTTACACTGACTCCCTATTAAGACCAATTGCAATAAAGTAGGCAGGCGCTGGTGAGGACTTGAACTAGGGCAGCCTTAGGATGGAGAGGAAGAAACAAACAGAACTTACAGCGAGAAGCAGTGGGGCTTGATGCCCGGTGAGAGGGATTCAGGTAAGGCTCATACTCCTTGGCAACTCAAGGGAGCACCAGGATCCGACCCAGCTGTGTGTCCAGCATCAGCTTCTGCTGATCCCTACAATCTCCACGCTTACCCCTTACACTTAGTGCTGTGGAGCCAGTGGGCCTCTGCACAGCCCACCAAGTGCACCATACTCTGAGGCTCCTGCCTGGAATGCCTGCCCCTGGCATTCTGCCTGGCAAGCTCCACTCATACTTCAAGTCAGTGCAAACACTCTACACTCTGTATCTTTGAAACTCCCCTCATCCCTGATACACTTGGAAGTACTCTCATGTGCTGTTACTCACCTCTTTGATACTGGTTCTGTTGTGGATCTCAACAAGACTCCAGGTCCCTTGGGGGATCATCCCCAGCACCTGACACCCAGCTGATGTTCCGTAAATACTCTTGGAGTGAGATTGCAGGACAGAGGGCATAGACTAGCCCTTCCTGGATATGACACTTCCGGTGTGGGTTGTTCCGGTTCCCTCTGATTCTGCAGAAATGCTGTAAGGGTCGTATGGCCCAGGTGCCTCCCATTCTGCATCTGGCAATTGGGTCCTCACCTCCGCTTCTTTAGCTGACACAGTCAGCTGCGTTTAAGGGCCCACACCTGGCACTGTTTACTTTTTTTAAAATAAGATCTTCATCAACAGTAGAAATTAATAGGCCCTGCTTTGGCATGCTAATCAGAAAATATCTGATTTCCAAGTTTCTTAGAACTTTCCTTCTTTAGAGGCAGTGACTGAGGGCCACTTTCTGATCATCAGTCCTTGAGCTGGGACAGGTGCCGAGGCATCCACTCTCCACCCCCAGTACCTGCTTTAATCTTGCCAGAGCCCAAAGAAGGCTATGATTTTCTCCCTTGGATACTAGCTCATGGGTATAACTCAAACTTCAGGTTTTGTGAGGCTCTCCATTTGGGGTTCACAATTCTAGAGGTTCTTTAATAAAAATAAAAATAATATCAAAAGCTCTTACTCTTGAAATTTCACAAAAATGAATGCCATGTGGCCCCATCGCTAGGCTAATTCCCGGGGTCTTAGAAGATGCCCATGCCAGGGAAGTGAGGTACTCAAGAGCATAGCTTCATTAACTTCGCAGTGAATCCACCTCTAATATAACCAGGATAACTCACTTTACCTGCTTGGAATTCAAGTAAGCTACATCTCACATTTTTCCAATTAACTGCTCAAATCCCAAGACACCATTACCAGCAGGAAGGGTAGCATATCCCTGCTAAGGCCTTCTTCCACCCCACCCAAATTCACCTAACACTAGAGGTTTATGTCACCCACTGGGGTTGGAGAACTGGGGAGTCCCAGCAACCTGGGGGCACTGTGAGGTAGGGACTCTGCTCCACAGGCTCGTCCCAGGGCAGCGAATAGCAGGATCCTTTTTTCCATTCCACCCCACAGTAATAGTGTTTCAGCTCGGGTGGCTGGGTGGCACCATTCCTAGAAGTCACTCCCAAAGCACAAGACTGTGCCAAGGATGTTGGAAGTTCAAGCCTCAAACACAGTCTACTCCAGACCCAGCCCTTGCCCCACATGGAGCCCAGTTTTCCAGCCAGGCAACCCCTTGACACATGAGGAAGTTTTGTTTGTGGCCTTGATATCCACCCAGAACCAGCCCAGTCCATCCAGGAGATCACTTCCCATCAGGGCTACCACAAAAGGAAAGAGGTGGGACCCTTGGCCTCTGGAGATTTATCACCTCCCCGGAACCACTGGCTAATGGAGAGTATTGCAAGTGGGTGCTTCGCTGGGCCACAAAAGCAAAGCAGAAAGTTCTGCTTCAGCAGGTCCCCCGGTTCCAGTTTTGTGGCTCTTCCCCCATAAGTTGCTGACTGGATCTGCTTCATTGCATCTGACAGTTCCATATGAGCACAGCTTCCTTCCTGGTGGAATTCACCGCCCCTCTGGTTTTCAGAGGAGATGGCAATGTTTGTGGGGGTTTTCCGGAGCTTTGCTGAGCCCCGGGGTCTAGGCTGCCAGGGGCTGCATCTGCTCTGCATCTAGGGAAGACGTTCTTCCCTCTGTGTCTTCTGAGGCTTAGTTACTGCTCTAATCAAAAAAAGAGTCCTAAAGAAAAGGCACTTCCATTGGTAGTTCTCCCCAAACTGAACTAATTACGTTGCATCCTGCTAACTCTATCCTGCCGTGATGAGTTTGGTTTGGGGAACTATTAAATGATCTCCCCTCCTGCATCTGCTTACTGCAAGCTTTCCAGACAGGCAATGATGGACCACTGAGAACATTTTATCCCTGAACAAAATACATTTGTGTTTTTTGAAACTGTCCTCCCTCAAGAAAGCCAGCCCCATGGGCAACAACCTCCATTTCCAAGCAAGTGACTGTGCTAATCTGACTTCTCCCAAGTGTTAAGTGAGCCAAACGTGAATCATTCACTTGGCCACAGGGAGAGGTGGGCTGGTTGTTCTGTAAGATTACAATCCCATAATCCGCCTACTGATCTCTTCGGCTGATGGAAGCCAGAGACCGGGCTGCATTAAAAGACGACTGGGGAAATAAAACAGGATAGCACATTTTCACCTTCTTTCTGATCCAAAGAGAGTTGCTCCCACATGCTGTATCTGCAGCTCAGCTTCTGACTTGCAAGCAGTTCAAGAAGGAGGCTAAGGCCTGGCTGGCAGAACACCCTGCATGACATAGCAGTCACCTGGTAACACATGCACATGCAAGCAGAGGAGCCATGGAGCCATGAAGACGTCTCAAGGAGGGGGCTTAGGGTCAGCCTTGCTCGAACCCCTGACATTGCATAGGTAAAGACACTGAGGCCTGGAACAGTGCAATGACTTGGCCAGGGCCACACAGCTGGTGATAGAGCCAGGGTTCAACCAGCTTCAGGTTCCTACTCCTGGCTTCCTGCCCTTGAACACCACGTCCACCTGTGAGTCACTGAAGAGGAACCATACTTTGCTTGTGCAGCCTCGGGGCTTCATACACTTAGGGAATATATCCTCGCCACCAAACGTCTTTTTCCCT
This sequence comes from Sapajus apella, assembly GCF_009761245.1. Classification (NCBI taxonomy): domain Eukaryota; kingdom Metazoa; phylum Chordata; class Mammalia; order Primates; family Cebidae; genus Sapajus; species Sapajus apella. The sequence goes on along the minus strand of NW_022436943.1, from coordinate 4,692,424 downwards.
TTCCTGACACTGCATGCTTCTCATCTTCAGAAGCCAGCTCTACTCTCTGAAGCCTTCTATCACTGACTAAACAGTTCAGAATTTTGAAGGGCATGTATATAAAAAAATAAGATGCACCCAACCAAGAATGCTTATCAAAAAAGTGGCAAAAACCCTGTAAAAGTAGAGTATCAGGAGTGGCCAACCCTGGGGTGATATGAGGTGTTTAGAAAAGACAAAGGAATATTATTTAAAAGGAAGTGGGCAAAGCTTACAAACTCCACTTATAGAACAAGAATGGGAGACAGAAGAATGGGTGTTCACTCCTTGGAAAAGAGTTCAATCTGATTGTCTCTCCCGCTGCTGCAGTTCCTTCTGTGGTTTCTCTTTGCTCTTTATCAGAGCTCATAAGCCACACTCTGGCCCTCCCTTGTGCCCCTAGTCACTTTCTCCCCTCACCTCTGTCCCCAGCCATTCTGGACGGTTTCCATTGTTTGAATATTCATCAGTGTTTTTCATCATACCTTTCCCCTACCCTGCCACTAGGAAGCTCATCTTCATCCGTTAATTCTCAATCAGAACAGTTCTGTAGCAAGACACCCAGGCTAGCTTGTTACCCCCATGGCTTCTACCTCCTTTGTGAGTAACATGGACGTCTGAGGAAGCATCAGTAAGGAATCTGCCTTGATTGCGAACCTGAGTTGTTTAGATTTTGTTTATATGTTCTCCATTAAGAGAATCCCATTCAAACTAGAAAAAGCAGGGCATACATGGGTAGAAGAGAACTGAAGCCCACGGTAGCAGCTGACTGTGTCAGGGGCAGTAAGTATCACAGTGCTGAAGTTCATAGTTGCGGTGGGTTAAACCCTGAGAAACAAGAAAGTATTGAATCAAGAGAGAGAAGAGAAAAGGTAGATTTTGAAAACTGCAGGTCAATAAGCTTGGTTTTAATCCACAGTAAAATTCTAGACCAGATTATTAAAGGGTGGTCTGTGGCCATCTTTATAGAAGCAAGCATTGATCACTGGGCATTAGCAGAGGTTCACTAAGAACAAGGCATGCAGAGCTAATGTTGTATTGCTTTTACGCAGTTATCAGATTGGGAGATCAAGGGAATACTACAAATAAGCAAATCACAGAGTACAAATCCCACCTAAGCAAAAATAAAATAAAATAATGGACCTACCTCAACTTTGAGAAATGCAGTGTGCCATTATAGTTTCTCTTGAAGATTCACAGGACACATTAGCACATTAAAGGTTCTTTCAAGTCCTGTACCAAAAAACCTACTGAATATCATCCCAATGATCAAGCATTCTACAGAACACACTTGGAAAAAGGATGTTTTGGGTGAATTCCAGCAGGTGTTTCACAACACCTGCTTTTATCATTACATAAACTGTGAGGAAGTAGAGAAATGAAATGTGGGGTTAGAAATAGCTCACTGGAAACACAGCTGGGTAGACAAGTGTACCTAATGAGCATTAATTAATCGATGGATTGCCGCCCTGTGGGAGGTTTCCAATGGTTGTCTCAAGGCTCTGCCGTTGGTCCTGGCATGTTCAACATTCTTATCAGTGACTTGTATCACAACATTGAAGACCTACTTCTAAAATGTTCAGATAGCCTACAGTCAGAGAAGCTGCAATATGCTGTATAACAAATTGAAATACTCTCTCAAAAATCAATAAATGAATCCAACAGGATCCCAATGAGACTTATTAGAAGCAATGGTGTAAGTAAAGGATGGATGAAATGTGACTTGAAACTAGCTCATATGAAATAGACCCAGGTTGCAGCTACATCAAGATCAGCCCAAGCCAAATATGACAGGTCTGCTATGCTTCTTAAGTCAGTGAAGCCATCCTGGGCAAGCAAATGGCACGCAGTCCGGGCAAGCCAGGCAGGATGGTCTGGCCACACTGGGTATTGAACTCTGGTCTTATGGTGCATTTTGAGAGGGACATTGACAAATTGGAGCCTATTCAGAGAATAACCAACATCAGGAGACATCTAGAGAACCTGTCCCCTGAGAAGAAAAGTCTGGAGAACCCAGGGATATTTAGATGATCTGCAAAAGAGAAGATGAAGGACATGCTGCTGACAACTGGCTTTGAGAGGCAGCGTAGTATAGTAGAAAAAAGGTGAGTTTGTGTTCAAACCTCTGCTCCAGTGCTTCTAACTGTGTGACCTTAGATAAGTTTCTTAGTGTCTTTTATCTTCGGAGTCCTTAGATGGGAAACCATCATCCCTATTGAGTGGGGCTATTGAGATGCATCTCGAGCAGAATAAGTGGTCAACACATGCTTGTCTTCCCTGTATTCATGTGAAGAATGGCAGTCACAGCAATTAGAAGGGTGACTGTTTGCTGTAGATTTGTGGGGAAAACTGGGACCAATAGGAGATTCCCCCAAGGAAGACAGATTTGGCAATGAAAAGCAGGAACTTTATAATAACCAAAAACCCGGAAAACAAAGGAACTGGCTCACTGCCTTTAAGTTGACAGTGGAACTTCCACAGATACTTATAGATCTCTGTTTGGGGTGAGAGGTGGGATTAGATGACCCCCCAGATCCCTTTCAACTCTAAAATCCTATGATTCAAAGATACAGCTAGACTGTAGTCAACTCACATATTCACCTCCCCATTCGCATATAGTACAGTGATATTTACATGTACTTAAAGTTGTTCCTTGGCTATCCCGCATGTATGGGTTTTTTTCTCACCTCTATTCGTGTTCCCACGACAGCCTAGTGCAGGAGCTTGTCCACAGTGGGCACTTAATATATATTGATGGACTAATAAGAGAGTCTGTGTGGAATAATTTCTATGAGTCATTGCTCATAATGACTCATACAGGCATATATTTGGACTCATACCAGACTCCTTTGGACTCATACAGGCATGTATTCAAATCTTGGCTCTACTTCTTGGGCAAGTTTCTTTCTGGGCCTCCATGTCCTCATCTGTGAAACGGAAATAGTTATATTATCTTTATTAGATGAAATGAAATAGGATTGTTTTAAGTCCTTGAAAAATAGTAAGTATACAATCAATGGCAGATAGAATTATTTTTGTAGTTGCCACCAGAGTGAATGAATGTAAATCTATTTAATACTTATATGGGGGTTTTCTGACTACACAGTAAGAGGCTTGGGAACAAATTGGTTCTTCCTGCACCTATTCATTTCAAAACATTTTCTCCCAAATAGTGTTCTTGGTTATACCCCAAAGCCTACTTAAGTCTATCCTCCCATTCCTAGCAGCAATATGATTGGAACAAAGAAGAATCAACTGAAAATGAGCAAAAATAGAGAGAATGAAGTGGGCGTGACTTTAGCCTAGCCAGAAAATCTATGCCAAGACCCGAGCTGGTCTGAAGCATCCTCATGGGGAGCACCTGGCGTGCAGTCTGCCCCTGCTGGCTACCAAGTGGGCCTCCAGCTGTGGCCACTGGAGAATTGGACCTGCCCTCAACCTCTCGTTGTGCTCTGCAGAACAGGGGAAGTGTCCAGATGAGCATTTCCTCAGTGGCCCCGTGAGCCCCTCCAGATAGGTCCTGACCTTGGTTAGGCCTAGCCCAGCATGGACCATGGCCTGAACTGCAAGATAATTGACAAGGAAGAAAGAGAGAATAAAACACAGATGCTTTGTAAAGTTTGTACTTGTGGTAAAAGAAAACACGTAACATACATTTTACCATCGTAATAATTTTTAAGTATACGGTTTCAGTAGTGTTAAATATATACATATTGTTGTGCAACAGAGCTTCAGAACTTCGTCATGTAAAACTTGTGAAACTAAACTCTTACCCATTAAACAACTCCCCACTTGCCACCCCTCCCCATTCCCAGAATAGAATTGTCATTCTATTCTCTGTTTCTGTGAATTTAACTACTTTAGGTTCCTCATATAAGTAGAATCATACTTTATCTTTTTTGTGTGACTAACTTATTTTTCTCATCATAACATCCACAAGGCTCATTATTATTAACCTCAGCTGCATTATTCACAATTGCCAAAAGCTGGAAGCAACCCAAGTGTCCATCAATTAATGAATAGGTAAACAAATATAAACGAATTGTAATAGATCCATACAATGGAATATTGTTTGTCCATAAAAGGGAATAAGGTACTGACATGCTACAATGTGGATGAATCTTAAAAACACTATGCCATCATGAAAGAAGTCACTCACAAAAGGCCACATGTTATATGATGACATTCATATGAAACTCCAGAAGAGGAAAACCTGTAGACAGTAAATGGATCAGTGATGGGCAGCATTAATGGGAGACCTGGTCTCCCAGCACTTTGGGAGACTGAGGCAGGAAGATTGCTAGCGCCCAGAAGTTCAATACCAGCCTGGGAAACATAGTGAGACCCCATCTCTAAAAAAAAAAATTAACAAAAAAATTAGCCTGGCATAGTGGCATGCACCTGACATCTCAGCCACTCGGAAGGCTGAGGCAGAAGGATGGCTTGAGCCTAGGAGATTGAGGAGATTGATTACCTGGGTGACAGAACAAGATCCTGTCTCAAAAAAAAAAAAAAAAAAAAAGTAGGCTAGTGGTTGCCTAGGATTACAAGGAGGGGGCAATGGAGGCGGAGTGATAGCTAAAAGGTACAAGAGTTCCTTTCCGAACTGATAAAAATGTTTTGTTTTGTTTCGTTTCATTTTGTTTTGTTTTATTGAGACAGAGGCTTGCTCTGTGTCTCCCAGGCTGGAGTGCAATGGCGCAATCTCACCTCACTGCAACCTCCACCTCCCAGGTTCAAGCAAGTCTCCTGTCTCAGCCTCCCCAATAGCTGGGACCACAGGTGCACGCCACTATGCCCAGCTAATTTTTTGTATTTTTAGTAGAGATGGGGTTTCACTATGTTAGCCAGGATGGTCTCGATCACCTGATCTCATGATCTGCCCGCCTCGGCCTCCCAAAGTGCTGGGATTACAGGCGTGAGCCACCACACCCAGCCAAAAATGTTCTAAAATTGACTGTAGTGATGGTTACATATATCTGTGAATATACTAAAAGCCATTGAGTTGTATACCTTGTTTTTTTAAAACTACTGTATTGAAGTATGACTGATATACAAAAAGTTGTACGTATTTAATGGGGATACGTATGCACTCATGAAACCATCACCACAATCAAAGCCATAAACTTGTCCATCACCTCCAAAAGTTGCCTTCTGCCTCCTTTGTGTATTTATTTATTTTAATTAAATTTTTTTCGTTTGTGGCAAGAGTACATAACATAAGAGCTACCTACTCAGCAATTTTTTAAGTGTGGAATACCGAAGTGTAGCTGTCGGCTGTATGTTGTAGAGTAGATCTCCAGATTTACGCATCTTGCATATCAGGAAGTTTGTACCCTTTGAACAATACCTCCCCATTCTTCCCCCACCCAGCCCCTGCTAACCACTGTGCTACTCTCTGATTCTATGAGTTTGACTATTATAGAGTTCTCAATAAAAGTGGGATTGTGCACTATTCATCCTTCTGTATCTGGTTCATTTCATTTAGCATAACTTCCTCCAGGTCCATGTATGTTGTTGCAAACAGCATGATTTGCCTCTTTGGTAAAGTCTAAATAATATTTTACTGTATGCATATACCACATTTTTAATACATTAATAGACACTTAGGTTGATTCCATATCTTGGCTACTATAATGTTGCAGTGATTGTGAGAGTACAGATGTCTCTTCAGAATCCTGACTTCAACTCCTTTGGATGTATACTCAGAAGTGAGACTGCTGCATCATATGGTAATTCTATTTTTAACTTTTTGAGGAACTTCCATACTGTTTTCCATAGTGTTTTCACCAATTTACATTTCCACCAACAGTGTATAAGGGTTCCCTTTTCTTCACACCCTCACCTTCATATCCACACACGGATATCTTTTGGGGTTTTTTGATAATAGCCATTCTAACAGATGTGAGGTATTAGCTCTGATTTGCATTTCCCTGATGATTAGTGATGTTGAGCACCTTTTCATATAGCTGTTGTTCATTTGTATGTCTTCTTTCATGAAATATGTATTCAAGTCCTTTACGCATTTTTAAATAGGGTTATTTGTTTTTGTTTTGGGTTTTTTTTTTTTTTTTTTGCTATTGAGTTGTGTGAGTTCCTTATATATTTTATATATTAACTTCTTATCAGATAAATGATTTGCAAATCCTTCCTTCCATTCTGTACTGTGCTTTTCCATGCTGTTGATTGTTTCCTCTGTCATATAGAATCTTTTTAGTGTGATATAATCCCACTTTTCTCTTTTTGTTTTTGTTACCTGTGTTTTTTGTGTCATATCCAAAAAATCATTGCCAAGACCAATGGCTAGAAGCTCTTCCTCTGTTTTCCTCTAAGAGTTTTATTGTTTCAGGTTTTACATTTAAGTCTTTAATCCATTGTGAGTTGACTTTTGTATATGGTGTGGAATTGTGCACTTTTAATGGGTAAATCGCAGAGTATATGAATTATGTCTTGATAAAGCTGGTTTTTTTAAAAGTCCCACACATGGGAGCAGCACTGACAGGACCCGCTGCTGATTTGGAGGAGGAGGATTCGACCTCCCATTTCTGCTTTCTCTGCACTTATGCTTCGTCCTTCTTCCCGTCTAAGCTGAGCTTTCTCCACTGGCTCTCTCTCTGCCCAAGGAGAAAAGTGGCGGTCCTATGGCTTACTCTGCATTCCAGCCAGCGGCAGTGCCCATTAAGTAGAATCTCTATCAACCAATTTCCAATCTCCTGGACAGAGACGTGTTTGCTCCACGTGGTCAGTGCCAGGAAGCAGGGCTGCCTGGGTCTTACAGCCAGCACCTCCCTTGGTAAAAACTGTTCAGGATGAGCAGTTCTGATCCTCAGAGGTAACAAGCCAATTTTCAATTACTTTTAGACAGAACAACCATGCAGTGAGCACCTTCCATGTGCCATGTACTGTGTCAACGGCTTTCACCTCTCTAACCCTATTTAATCTCTGATCAACACTGTATGAAAGCATGTGCTGATGCAAAGAAAACATTCTTGATTGGGTTCAACTTGTAGTACACGCATAATGTCACATCAAGGCCACAGCTGGTACAATCGTCTACCCGAGGGTAGGAAGAGGCCTCCTGCAATGGGATTATCAGCCACAGACTCTGGTTACCAGAGGGTGGTACATTTAGCTTATCAAAACACAGGGCTGGGAGTTACTCATGGTGAGTGATCCACAGTAGCCAATAGAGCGGTGTTTCTGAAACATGCTTTAAAACCCAATCTACTGGGAAGAGAGCCTATTGCAAAAACCTGTTTGGTTTTGAACATTAGTAATCTGTGTGTCCCTTATTTAGAAGTCCTCCTTGGCCTTTGCTTATCCGACATCGCTCTTTAGAAAGAATGAGTGCTAGTTGCTGAGGCTGAAGAGACACTGGGAAAATCCATATTCTTTTACTTAATCAGTGTCTGTGGAGTAGGAAGAATCCAAATCCAAACCACATTTTCCAAAGAGATTTTCCCTGTTAATTCTTAAATCCATGTGTATTATATGAGAAATCTAATCCGTATGTTTCTTACTCATTTACACTTAACTCATCAAAGCGTTTCCTCTGAAGAACTATTTGATGTCCAAGGAGACTTTAGAGACTTTTTCATTTAACAAGCCTTTGTTCTTAGAAATAAAGAAGCTGCTGAGTTGTATATGCAAAGAATAAATGAACTTGAACCCCGGAAAAGTTAAACTTTGTTTCAAGTAGGTTGTATATTTGGAAGAAACAACTTTGGGAGAGCTCTTTTTCTTTTAAAGTTTTTTTTTTTTTTTTTTTGGCAGGAGAGGGGCCTCTGCTTGGATGCTTGAATTCTTCATGCCAAAAGAATTTCCCCTTCAATGGATGGTAAGCACTATTAGGGAGATCAAGTGCATCTCCTTAAGGCACCCTGAGACGGTCTTCAACTTTTAGTCAGCAGAGTATGCACCTAATATTGATCTCAATCTGGTCATTAGTGGCAAAATCTGCACAGAGAAAGACACATCCTTCTAAGAGTCCATCATGAGTGTTGGAAAGAACAGAACCCATTGATGAGAGAAGTGCCATGAAACCATTGGCTGGGCCACCTCACCTGCCCTCTAAGCAAAACCACGCCCAGGCCAGCTCAGAGAAAGTGAGCTCATAACGAACCTCTTTCAGCCCCCACACTCTGAAATTTCTTCCTGAATTTGCGAACATTTACCGCTATCCCTCACTCGTGTCACATTTTATTGCCTGTCTCCTAGCATAGCTGTGACCTGGGGCTGTAGGAGATGGGAAGAGGCGCAAGATGCTGTTCTTGTCCCTAGAGGAGATTCATAATTTATTTCACTGGGATACAAAAAACCCAACTGAGAAGTTCATCAGATGTGCTCTTGGTGAGTGTTCAGGACTTCCAAGAAGGAAGGATAGCTAGGGAGTGACAGAATGGGAAAAGCTTCCCAGAGCAGGTGGGCCCTGGAGTTCTGAATGACAGCCTGAGCATTGATGTAGCCATATCCAGAAGACACTAGGCAACCAGGGATGGCATCCATCGCACACTCCTTCAAATTGATGTGATAAAATCTTTGCTTGAATTTCACCAGATGAGGCTGAGTGCAGAGGGCATGCGGGACTGAGGGGGCAGGGCCAACAGTCTCTGTTGCGTCTGCAGTTCCCAAACACTCCATCCCACCCAGAAAAACAGAGCTGTACAGTCAGTTACCTGCTGGCTCAGTGTCCGTCAGTTATTACTTCTCATGGCCCTAAGGAATTGTACAACCCATTGAAAGTGCTGTCTTTGTTTTCTAGTAAATATGTATTTCTTTGTCTCAGTCCATGTCTAGTGAAATGAGGCTTTAGCTTCCCTTATGGTCTGTTTTGGGATAACTGCCTGACTCAGATGACGTGAAATCTGTGCAGATATTTGGCTCAGTGTGTAGAGAGAAGGAACAATGCAAAAGAAGAAAAAACATGGTCTAGGGACCCAGCAGTTGCTGTTCTCCTATATGCGAGGATAGTCCTTGATGTCTTACAAGCACATTCTTAATTATCTATAACAGCACCACAAAGCACATATGGTGAAGCCTATTTTATAGAGGAAGAAGGAGGTACATAGAGGAAGCTAACTCATTTACCCAGAGGCAGCTAATAAGGAGTGAAGCTTGGATAGGAACCCATGTTTCAGGCCAGACGCAGTGGCTCACGCCTGTAACTCCAGAGCATTGGGAGACTGAGGCAGGAGGATCACTTGAGGCCCCAGGAGTCTGAGACCAGCCTGGGCAATATAGCAAGATCTCATCTCTATAGAAAAAAATTAGCCAGGCATGGTGGTTCATGCCTAACCATCCTAGCTACATGGGGAGGCTGCCGTGGGAAGATGGCTTGAGCCCAGGAGGTCAAGGCTGCAGTGAGCTATGATCACACCACTTCACTCCAGCCTAGGTGACAGAGAAAGACCCTGTTTCTAAAAAAAAAAGGAAAGAAAAAAAGAAACCCATATTTCAGTCAATGACAGACCACATACACAATGGTGGTCCCATAAGATTATAATGGAGCTGCCCTGTACAGATGTACCACTAAAAAACTTTTATCCCATATTTTACTGCACCTTTTCTATGTGTAGGTGTGTTTAGATATACAAACACCACCATGTTGTAGTTGTCTATAGTGTTCAGCATGGTAACATGCTGTACAAGTTTTTAGCCTAGGAGCCATAGGCTATTCCACATGGCCTGGGTGTGTATAGGCTCATACCACCTAGGTTTGTGTAAGTTCTCTCTCTGTTTCACACAATGACAAAATCACCTAAAGACACATTTCTCAGAACATATCCCATCATTCAGCAACACGTGACTGTGTAGGGCTAGGTCAATACAGGATAGCTCTTGCTGACCCTAGCTTGAGTTTGTCCACTAGGCTATGCTGCCTCTCACTCGGATGAGAGGGAAGAGCTCTTGGTGGAGACTTCTGGAGGACTGTAGAGGAAGATTGTGCCTGATTGTAAAAACTGAAAGCTGACCTCATGCTTCCCAGTTTTCACAGGCTGTGATGAACAAACAGGATTGGGAGGTGGTGGCAGACTAGAGGGAGGAAGAGCTATGCGGGACCACTGAGAAACCTGCAGATCCAAGGGAGGGCAGGGAAGCTGGAAGCAGGGGAAATGAGAGACCACAGGGAAAGAGAACAGGCTTTGGTGATTCTGCCTTAGGTCAGGGTCATCAGGGGTCGGGTTGGAGGGAGAGGAAAGTAAATTTCTTGTCCCGAGAAAACACTGGTGACATTAAAACTTGGATGTCAGGGAAAGGCATGGGTTTAAAGGGAAAAAGGCTGAGTCTGTTGTGTTCGAAGTCTGGAGACACTTCAGCATCTAGGCTTCTGGTCTGCTGGAGAGTGGTCAGTGCTGGACCAGGGGGCTCACCTCACACTGAGTTGCTGAAAACCATGGTGGGGACTGTGGATGGATGGGACCACTGGGAAGAAAGGCCGAGTGGCTCCTGAACAGTGAACCTTTGGGATCACTGCACTATATGTCTCACAAATCAGTATCGCTGCTTCTCAGTGGAGGCCCTGCTGCCTCCATGGGAGAGCACTGGAAAATAGAGGGGATACTTTTGATTGTCACAGGGGTTGAAGGATGCTATTGGCCTTCAATAGATACACTGGGACACAGGGAAACAGATCTTCAGCAGGCATGGGCCAGCTCTGCAAAGTCAAAAATTTCTCTGGGGTCCTCTTCATTTGTAAATATCCCATTGGGCATTCATTTAGGTGAAAAATCTATTTTGAAGTCTCTGAGCCCATAACCTAATTATAGGTTCCATATATACCTATATATTTTGCTTCATTTAAATCTATATGCATTTTCAGAGGACTATAATCACATACATAGAGAGAAAATCATACTTTGTTTTGTCGGAATTTGACTGAGCTGTTCCATTCCAGAAAATCATGTTTCTGTTGGCAACGTCACTCCTAAAATTTGAGTTTCTACTCTGCATTGATATCTATCCCATTAATAGTAATTTTACATATTTGTTGAAGCATCTGCTTATTTTGTTTTAAGTGCTCATGTCTAACAGTAATTTTTTTTTTTTTCAGAGCTAGCTGATGTTTTATTTTGGACAAAAAACAACAGCAAAAAACAAAACAAAACAAAACAAAGCAATTGAATTGTTTTGTAGCTGGAGGCATGGGCAAGGGGGTCCCCAGGCAGTAAACTCCCCCGAGGGTGGGCTGAGGGCTAGGGCTGAGTCTCAGGTGGGTCTCCCGTTCCCTGTGCTCCCCTGCACAGCAGCCTCCCTCCCGGGCTCTGGGGCAGCCGCAGGGAAGGGCAGGCTGGGAGGGGCTGCCGTAGCTGTTCACTTGGGCACATCAGAGGACCGGGACACCAGCTTCCCATCGTGGGGCTCGATCTTCTTCACAACAACAGCCCTGGTGGAGCTGGTGCGGCTGAAGGAGCTGGAGCCTGCACCAGAGCCAAAGCCGGAGCCCAGACAGTAGCTGAGATCCAGGCTTGTGAGGCCCTGATCGGCAGAGCTCACCTGCATAGCCGCTGGTGGTCTTCGTAGGGATATTCCTGTTCTGCATCCCAGACTCCAGCCAGCTCTCCTAGCCCTCTAGCAGCTTCGCGTAGGTGGCGATCTCAATGTCCAGGGCCAGCTTGATGCTCATCAGCTCCTGGTACTCATGCAGCTGCCATCGTGTCCTGCTTGGTCCACTGCAGGACAACCTTCAGCTCAGACAGCTTGGCATTGGCATCCTTAACGGCCAGCTCCCCACACTACTGGCATCATAATGGTGGCCTCCAGGCATGCCCTCTGGCCTTTAAGGCCCCCAGTCTCAGCCTGGAGCTGGCTGATATTCCAGTTCATCTCGGAGATCTCTCGGAGATCTCTGTTTTTGTACATGCAGGTCATCCCCGTGCTTCCCAGCCAACGTCTGCTGCTCCTCCTCTGCTCCTTCTGGAATCTCCACCTGCTTCAGCCTGCCTGCCTCCACTCCTGCCTCCACCATGTCCATTAGGGTGACCCAGAAGTCCTAAAAGGTGTTCACCTCTGGCCCCTGGGCTCACAGGAGCCACTGCTACAGGAGTGGGCCTGATGCCCGCATCAGCTCCTCGAGCTTCTCCTGAGAGGGCAGTAGCAGCTTCTGCAGTGGCCTGAGCGGAGGCTATGGTACGGCCAGTGGCATGGGAGGCATCACCCCATCACAGTCAACCAGAGCCTGCTGAGCCCCCTTAACCTGGAAGTAGACCCCAACATCCAGGCTGTGCCCACCCAGGAGAAGGAGCAGATCAAGACCCTCAACAACAAATTTGCCTCCTTCATAGACAAGGAACGGTTCCTGGAGCAGCAGAACAAGATGCTGGAGACCAAGTGGAGCCTCCTGCAGCAGCAGAAGACGGCTCAGAGCAACATGGACAGCATGTTCAAGAGCTACAGCAACAACCTAAGGAGTGTGATTCCATGGACTTTCTTTTCTGTGGGCTTGCACATTCCATGGAAGCACATGGGAAACTGAACCCTGGGAAACTGAACCCTGGCTGCACAGGCTTTAGGGCATCAAAATCTGGCTGGCCCCAGGGAGCCAGTTAGGCTTGTCTCTCCCTGCTTTCCTGCTGAGCATAACAGATGCTGGCCAGCCCTTCTGCACAGAAGAAAGAAGCCCGGGTTTGCTTCACAGCTGCCTTCAGTGTTCTCTGTTCTCCACATTCCCATTAGGAGAAGTAGTGGGCCTGGTGAATCAAGACAAAGAATCACACACAGATGTGGCAGAAAGACGGTCCCAACACACACATCTAATAAGGACTTGCTACCAGGACCTTGCTGGTGAATTGCTTGCACTCTAATAACTTTTCCTCCTGAGTTTCCCTTAATAAAGACAGATTTCTTCATTTCCTGGGGCTTTCTCAAGATTATACTGACAACTTCCCCATTAATTATCAAATTATGCCCCGTCACAAAATGATTACATTTGCTTCCCACCTAAACATTTCCTCTTGTTTGTGAAAAGTCTCATTTAAACTAATATGCTTTTAACTTGCTCAATCTCAACACCTCCATAGAGGCTACTAATGAGCTGATTCCTTGCCCAGCTGGTCCCTCGGCCCTTCCTTGTGTTCTCCGTTCCAAGACCAATTTAGATCTTGTAGAACGGGAAACGGGAGGACTCACCCTTTGAGTGGGATGCTTGGTGGGAGCCTTCTTGAGTGATGTGTATGTTTAAACACAGAACCTTGATTCTGAGCCCCCCAAGAAAGTGAAACTCCACTTGCTACTTCCAGAAATGTGAAAATTGCTTTAGAGTGGGGCCACAGCAGCAAAATAGCCTCCCAGTTTCAACTGGGTAGCTTAATGAGTCAGGTAATTGGACCCAGATTCCTTTTACAGGGGCCTCTTAATTATTATTTAATAAAGAGATGATTCTAGGCTACAACCCACAAGGCTGGCGCAATATAAGCATGAAGCTAAAGAAATACTTACTCCCAGATGTTGTTCTCCTCTGGCAGGGAGACAAAAGCACTCTGAAAGGACCCCTCAGCCTTTCCTTCTGGAGAATGCCATGTGCCAAGCAACTCCTCTTCCTGGCACTATCTTCTCCAAGGTGTCAGATGGGTCACTTCACTGGAGGGCTGGGAATCAGGTCAGTCTGTTCCTCTGATTAACCCTGATCTCATTCTGCTGGCAGCAGGCAGTAGCCCGAGGCCCTGCTGCCTTCTGAAGGCTGCCCACTCATGCCAAGGCTGCTGGGAGCAGGAAGAGCTAACAAGAGCACACCGAGAGCCAGGCTGTGTTCTAAGTGCTTTCAATGCCCTGCCTCCTTAAGTTTTCACACAGTATCATTCTACTTCCCTCCCCATTTTACAGATCAGGAAACTGAGGCTCACTGGGGCTATGCACACTGTCCAAGGTCACACAACTAATAATTGGGAGAACTGGAATTTGAACCCACACACTTCTAACTCCAGAGCCTAAGGGCTTAACTCCTGTGTCTTATTGCTAGGGATTAGCTGACCAGGGAGAAAATTATTCGGCTATGTTTTCATGGCCAGAACTTGGGTGGGTTATCTAAGTGCCTCCATTGTCATCAATATTAATGATGTATCATGCTCTGGCCCCTGTCCAGGGGCATATAGAGTCAGTCATGGTGACCCCATCCCAGGCATATTCCTTAGATTAGAGATGGGTCCATTATACCAACCAGACTGATAGGAGGCCCTCCATGGGATTTTTCAAACTGAAACTTAAAAAAGATGGGTGCAACTGCACATTTGTGAGGCCCAAGTTGCCACAGGTTATGATCCAGGTGCGTGGAGAAGACAACACTGACAGCACACACAGGAAGAATTCCAATGATATTTGAGTCCTTGATTCCAGTCCCTGAGGCACAACCCTTTTATTTCCTATAATTCAGTTAGGTAAACCAATCAATTTCCTCTTTTCACTCAAACTAGTCCTGGTTAGGTCTCTAACCCCAATGCAATCAAAACAGTTCTAACAACCTATGCTCTAGAATTTGATGTACTGGGGACAATGTGGCATCTTTACAGGGTTTTAATCTGTACTTTAGAAAGGCAGCTGAGACATGGGATAGAGGCATGAGGACCAGCAAGGAGGATCTTGTAGTGTGGACTGTAGCCCACAGGAGAGATGACAGGCCTGGAACCAAGGCAGATGGTTGTAAGTCAGCTAGGATGGAGTTGAGAGATATTTTGTTGATAGAAGTTTTTAGACTTGGTGATTGATTAAAACTGGGAGGTGACTTTGGATGTGCTCAGGGTGATTCCAGTGTAGAGGGTGGTGCCATTAGCTGAATGGAAGACATAGAGGCAGGGCAGATTTCAGGAGGTGCTGGAGGAGCAATAGGTAATAAGCTTGGCCGTGGTTAGCTGGCTGCTGTCTAGCTGGGAGTGGCTCCTTGAAGCCAGCATGCTGTGTTCTGGCACCATGATGGTGTGCTGTGGCAATCACCTGCTATTCACAGCCTCAGTCCTGACCCACTCATCCTAACCAGGGCCTCACACCCCTTTCCATCCTTCTCTCGGATCTCCCAGTCACCAAGCAGTCTTTTTTTTTTTTTTTTTTTTTTTTTTTTTGTCCTTGCATTACCCAGCAGATTTGTCAGAACCGGTATTGACTTCCTGGTAGACCTTGGGCACCTTTCCATGGGATTCTGCTCTTTCCTGCTGCCCAGTTGAATTGAGCCACCTTGGATAACTTCCTCCCTGGAGTGGCGGGAAAGGATGGCTAGCACTATTAAAAACAAACCAAGAAGCCATGCTGCGGAAAACAGACTGTAGCCAATTTGGCTGCTCATAATTCTTAGGCTGTTTTTGAAAGGTATCTATGGCCTACCTTAGTTAAAAGGGGATGAGGATTAGGATCCCCTCTGCTATGGCTACCCAACCAAGGGGTATGGGTAGGTTGCACTGAAAGCAAGACCCAGACCAAATTCTGCTTTATATACAAACATTTACTAATAAGCAGGCACTATAATAACATGAAAGTATTTGTCTAAGCTTGATGAGATCTTTGCTCTCTGTATGACACACATCTCACATGAGAAAATATTCTAGTCACAGAATTCAGGTGGGTTACTAGTCAGAGTCAGGCCAGACAGCATAACATCATCTGTTATATGTGTGTGTGGCATAATACCAGATGGAGTCTTAAGCTTGGTGGGACATTATGAAGGGTGTAAGCTGTTGACCTTGAAAAATTCTTACACTCTGTGCACACAAGCATGGAGGGCCCTTATCATATTCTTAGCCATCCATATACCTTGTGAACAACTCATTTCATCAATGAAAAATGATTTCCAAACCCATTATACAAACGAATAGACGCCCTGGTGCTGAAGGAAGATAAAGATTGCCGAAGCTCTTGCAGAAGCTACCTCTAGAGTGTGGACTTCCAATTTAGAGCCTTTCAAAGTTAATGAAACATCCTGGAGTGTGAATCCCTGATCAGGGTACTTCACATGTTAGCAAATCACTCCTAAGGTGTTGATTAAAATGAACACACATCTCTCAGTCGATGCTGAAGTATTTAAAAATAAATTACATGCTGTATCATCCAATCCAAAGGTTCCTGAGAACCTTTGCATAAACTGTTCTCTGCATACACTATCTTCATCCTCTTCTCATCCCCTTTGCCTGAGTAACTACGTTCAGTCTTCAGGACTAAGTATACGCTGCCATCTCCTCCAGGAAGCCTTCCCTGATCCTCTCTGCAATAAGGCTAAGGGGAGTGTCTCTCCCATTTGCTCTTGTAATATCTTGTGCGACTTCTTATTTTTGAGAGTGAGCAGTCTCTTCCTTTGACTTGACTGTGATTCCTAGTCCGTGCATCCCTAGTACCAAGCCAAAGAGGTATGTATTTGTTTGTAAAATTGAATTAAATTCAAAAGAGACTGATTTTGTTTTTATTTCTCTCTGCTTCCCACCAATGTATCAGAATTGGGATCACCAAACTGTGTGCTTGGCCAAAGATTATAATCGATGAGAGGGAATGGATGGAGACACAGCCCTGGATAGGCTGTAGATTAGAGAATAATTTGGCAAGGGCCAAATATAGAAATATTTCTAGTTGTTTTCACTTTATTTTATTTTTTGAGCAGGGTCTCCCTCTGTCACCCAGGCTGGAGTGCAGTGGCATCGTCTCAGTTCACTGCAACCCTGTCCTGGGCTCAGGCGATCCTCCCACCTCAGCCTCCCCAGTAGCTGGGACTACAGGTGCACATCACCACATCTCGCTAAATTTTGTAATATTTTTGTAGAGACAGGGTCTTGCCATGTCACTCAGGCTAGACTTGAACTCCCCGGCTCAAGTGATCCACCTGCCTTGGCCTCCCAAAGCTCTGGAATTACAGGCATGCATCACCATGCCTGGCCTGTTTTCACTTTAAATGCTCCAAGTCTTCACTGAGTTTGCTCTTAGGTTAAGCTCTGGAGCTGGAGTTGTGGTGAGGATCTTCTGCATCAGCTGATCTCTGATATTTATCCCCCAAAGTAGAAAACAGACAGAAAACTTATTCATCCAATGTTTCTCCAAGCGTCACGCATCGACCTTATCTATGAGCTGAGCTAAGGTCCATAAGGTACTGTCAGCCAGACAGAAGCCCATCGGGAGGCTGCTGACCTCATTTTGCCCCCCACAGTCCAAATATCCAGACTTGAACTTGACATTTGCCAAGATACAGCTAAACAAATGGTGGTAAAATGATGCTCACCTATTCGGCTCCACATCCAAGTGGCTGAATGGGGTTTTCAATGTTAGAATAGATTCTCAGAAATACTGAGAGACAGGTCAGTTATTCAGAGGTACTGTTCCTTTGCAACTCTGAACTTGTAATTTTAAATATGACCAGGCCTATATCTCATTGAGTATTTTATTTCATTTAAATAGTGAAGAAGGAAGAGGAGACAATGTGGAATTTATGCATTCAGAATATATAAAGTTTGTGCTTTTGCATTATGTTGAAAATACTGTGAACAAAAATAATTACTGTTTTCAGGGGTTTCAGAAAAGGAACTGAAAGAGCGTAATTCCTATTTCTCTTCTGCTCTTTTAGCCACAGCCCCAATGTCCGCTCCCATTCTCACCTTCAACCCTCTTAGTCCTACATGCCACTGTTGTCACAGAGACACACAGGCTCAGCATTCTGGCGCATGAGCACTGGGCAGGAATGTTCTACAATGCAGAGTCAAAACCCATCATTCCAGGAAATGGATTGGGCAGTGGTCACCAAGAACCCCTGGGCCCACCTTCAGTTAGAGCTGGACAGGTATGGATGGCCTCGGGCTTGTTATTCTTACTTCTCAGTGAACAAGGGAGCTTCTGAAAAGCTCTCAGATAAAGGTTATTTAAATAAAGGTCACTCTTGAATAAAATCTGGTGGGTTTGTATACTTTGCTCTGGTCCTTAGTAAAAATGGTCAAAAATAATAATAAAAGACCGGGTGTGGTAGCTCATGCCTTTCCTAGCACTTTGGGAGGCCAAGGCAGAAAGATCCCTTGAGGCCAAGAAGTTCCAGACCAGCCTGGGCAACATAGCGAGACCTTGTCTCCACAAAAAATAAAAGAATTCTCTGGACATGGCAGTCTGTAGTTCCAGCTACTCAGGAGGCTGAGGTGGGAGGATTACTTGAGACCAGGAGTTCAAGGCTTCAGTGAGCTGTGATCGTGCCACTGCACGGCTCATTACTCCGGCCTGGATGACACAGCAAGACCCTGTCTCAAAAAAAAAGATCCTCAAGCCCTCATCTGAAATATACGGAGGGCCAGATGTGTTCTAGAACTCAGAATTTTTCAGAGTTTAGAAAGGTGACATAGTTGCTGACAGCTCAGTGGAGTCTGGGCCAGCCCCCCAGCAAATCATCACATGAGCATTTCCGCAGCAATGTATGACAAGCCATCCCAAGGGAGGCAATGAGAGGATGATGAGCTTACATTAATTCAGGTCAAGTCGGGTTTTGCCACCAAATGAATTATGGAAAAATTTTTGGTTTCCAGAGCTGTCTGAATTTCAGAACTTCTGGATGGTGGATTGTGGACTTGTAATCACATTTTCCTGAAGGGCTATTGCTGAGATTATCTTTTTTAAGAAGAAAGACTTTGACTTCCACTGCCCCACTTAGGAAGCCACAAACCAGCACACAGGTTTAGGCTCAAAAGCTTGACACCCTGCAGGTGAAACAGTGGGAATCCCTCTCATGAGCATTCCCTTTTCAGAGATTTTCTGACTCTGTGTGTATGTTTTTAGTTTTTCTTTCTGTGTTCTGCTTAAGGCAGTGTTGTTACCCCTGTGGATCCCCACGATGGTGAAACAAGACAGAATAATGGTTAAGGGCTAACACTTCATGCTTAGAAGGAACTTGGTTGAAATCTTACCTCTGGCACTCTTTAGTTGTTTGTTAGATTCTGGGAAGTTGCTTAACCTCTCTGAACCTCAGCTTACTCAGCTATAAATCCTCTTGCAGGGCTGCCGTAAGAATTACATGAGACTAAAAAATTGCTAACATTTATGGAATGCTTGCTCTGTACCAAGCACTATATTAAGAGTTATACATGTAGGGTTATTTTATCAAACAAATACCATCCCTATTTTATAGATGAGGAAGCTGAGGCTCAGAAAATTTACCCAATTGAAGCCATATTGCTATTAAATGGAGAAGCTGGTATTCAACATGAGGTAGTCTAACTCCCGGTACCCTTAACTACTCTGCTCTAATGACTCATCAGATGTTTTGCACACTCTCTGGAACACAGTGAGCTTTCAATGTAAGGTAACTATGATGCCATGGTGATGACAATGGTGGCAGTGATGGTGATAATAAAGAAAGATCAAGTTTTACAGCAAACAGAATCCAGAGGAAGACCATTGAGTGATCCAGTTGCCAATGATCATTCACGTAGTACTCCTGACTTGATTCCCTAGGGATTACCCCACACAGTTCTATCAACTTCTTTTTAAGTAGGGTCCCAAGTATAACTTGTGTCCAGATTTTTTAAATGTCACTGGTTGGGCCAGGCACAGTGGCTCACGCCTGTAATCCCAGCACTTTGGGAGGCCAAGGCCAGTGGATCACCTGAGGTCAGGAGTTCAAGACCAGCCTGGCCAACATGGTGAAACCCCATCTCTACTAAATATACAAAAATTAGCTGGGCGTAGTGGTGAATGACTGTAATCCCAGCTACTCGGGAGGCTGAGGCAGGAGAATCACTTGAACCTGGGAGGCGGAGGTTGAAGCAAGCTGAGATGGCGCTGTTGCACTCCAGCCTGGGCAATAAGAGCAAAACTCTGTCTCAAAAAATAAATAAATAAAAATAAATAAAATGTTACTGGTAGGTCTTCCATGCCCTCTAGCTCAGTGGTACAACAGTACCACTCCTAGTTCCTTGGGAAACAGACTCACAGGCCAAGATTTATGTGCAGAAAGTTTATGGGTAATTGCTCTAGGGATCAACAACAGTAGGGAACAAAGGAAATAGCGTAACTGCACCAGATGAATCTGCTTTCATTTTTATGTAACAAAGTTGTGAGTTGTTTTCAGTTACCAGGAACCCTCAGATTGAAGGTCACATAACCTGAGCATGCCCAGACTAACCAAGGATTCAACCATGTGTAGAGTGTAAGGTCTCAAACTGAGAGAGGGAGCAGGGACTGAATTAAGAAGCAGACCCTGAATGGCAGGATACAGAATCCAATCAGATGGAGCCCTGGTGTCACCCTGTGGCAGGATCCAGTCAGATCATGCCTCCCTGGCAGCACTTCATTGAAAGACTCAATCAGATCATGGCTCATTACCCTATGTTTATAAAGCCTGATCCAGTCCCCAGTTCAGGAAGACAGATTTGAGTGTTTCCTCCTGTCTCCTTGACAATTGGCTCTAAATAAAGCCTTTCTTTTCTCAAAATCCAGTGCATGGTATTGACTTTTATACTGGCACATAAAATTGGCTCACTTGGGAAGTGAGCCCATTGATTGTTTGGTAACAATAGGAATGAACAGAGAGAACTGCACTGTGATGCCATCCCAGCAGGCTTCTGCCTATCCCACAGAGAATTCTGGGGCAAAGATGGTCTGTGGGAGGCAGAATTCTAAGGCAGTCTCAAGAATTCTCATCTTCTGGTTGGTGTACACACCTTACATAATTCCCTTACCTGTGAATATGATGGAATATCAGTGCCCATGGTCATGTTACTACTCTGTTGGCTTGTTAATCAAAAGGGAGATTATTATCCCAGTGGGACTTACCTAATCAGGCAACCTCATAAATGGGCCTGGGCCATCCTAGAAAGTGAGACTTGAAGCATGAGAGGGATATTGATGAGCCATGTGGCAAGGAGCAGCTGTCAGTCTCTGGAATGGTCTGTGGTTGACAGTGAGAAAATGGGAAATTCAGTCCTACAGCCACAAGGAACTGAATTCCGCCAACAGTCTGATTAAGCCTGAAAGAGGACCTCAAACCTCAGATGAGACAACAACCCTGGCAGGCACTTTGGTTTCAGCCAGGTGGGACCTGAGCAGAGAAACCAGTTATGCTGGGCCTTGGCCTCTGACTATGAGATAATACATGAGTGTGGTTTGTGCTTTATTTTTTAAATTCAACTTTTAATTTTGAGATCACCGTAGATGCACATGCAGTTGTAAGAAACAATACAGAGAAATCCAGTGTACCCTTTACCCATTTTCAACCAGTGGCAACATCTTGAAAAACTACAGTATGATGGCAGACGAGGATATTGACAAGATACAGAACAATATCATCACTACAAATGTCCTTTCTATTATCCTTTTATAGCCACCCCACCTTATTGACTGCATCTGCTCCTTCCAACACCCATCTCAGCCCCTGGCAACCCCTCCTCCATTCTCCATGTCTATAATTTTGTCATTTCAAGAATGTTATATAAATGCTGTAATCAAGTATGTAACACTTTGGAATTGGCTTTTTTCACTCTGCATAATTTCCTGAAGCTTCATCCAATTTGTTGTGCATCAAAAGTTCATTTCTTTTTATTGCTGATGTTTTTTATCACATGGATGTACCATAGTGTGGTTAGCTATCACCTGTTGAAGGACATCTGGGTTGTTTACAGTTTTTGGCCACTACCAGAAAAACAGCTATGAACACTTGTGTGATAAATACCTAGAATTATTTATCCTGAGAAATGGAAACATGTTTACACAAAAATATTGGAGAAATACAGAAAAAATACAGTTATAGGAGAGATACAGTTTCTCCACATCCACACCAGCATTTGGTATTGTCACTATTTCTTATTTTAGCCATTCTCTTGTGTAGTGATATTTCATTGTGATTTTAATTCATATTTCCTTAATAGCTGATGATGTTAAACATATTTTCAAATGCATATTTGCCAATTATATATCCTCTTTGGTGAAGTGTTTCTTCATGTCTTTTTCACAATTTCGGATTGTATTACTTTTATTTTTCAGTGCTGGGTTTTGAGAGACATTTCTGTATCTAGCTGCTAGCTCTTTGTCAGATATGTGGTTTGTAAATGTTTTCTTGCTGTTTGAAGCTTGTCTTTTCACTCTCATAATGGGTTATTTTACACAGCAAAAATTTTAAATTTTGATGAAATCCAATCATTAATATTTTCTTTTATGGGTCAGGCTTTTGATGGCAAATCTAAGAACTTTTTGCTTAGCCTTGATACCCATGATTTTCTCCTGTGTTTTGTTTTCTTAAAGTTTTATAGTTTTACATTAAAGCATGTGATTTATTTTTGAGTTAATTCTTTAAAGATGTGAAATTTAAGTTGAGCTTCATTGAAAAGGCTATCCCTCCACTGAATTGCTTTTACACCTTTTGTCAAAAATCAGTTGGGCATATTTCCGTGGGTCTGTTTCTAGGTTCTCAATTTGTTTCATTGATCTATGTGTCTATCACTGTGTAAATATCACAGCCCTGTAAGTCTTGAAATCAAGTAGATTGATTCCTCCCATTTTATTATTCTTTTACAAAGTTATTTTAGCTATTCTGGTTCCTTTACACTTTCATATAAATTTTGGAATAATCATGTCTATATCTACAACAATCTTGCTGGGGTTCTAATAGGAATTACATTAAACCTATATGTAAATTTGCAGAGAATTGACTTCTTTATTAAATTGAATCTTCTAATCCACAAACACACTATATCTTTCCATTTATTTAGATCTTCTTTGGTTTGTTTCATCAGTGTTTTGTAGTTTTCTGCTATAAAACATGTATAGTTTAAGTCCTGTACATGTTTTGTTAGAGGTATACTTGTTTGTTTGGTTTAGTAACTGTAAATGGCATTTGTTTTTTATTTTGGTGTCTATCTGTTATGGACACCAAATACTACTTTCCAGCTGGTAGTATTCCAGCATAGCTAGACTTCTCAAGACAGACTGAAGAGATGAGAGAGAATGAGGAGATCCTCTCATGGTGATATAAGGTCCATTCTCTAAGATTCCAAATTCCTGTATCAAGTACTATAACTTCCATCTGTTATGAATGCCAAAATAAAATTTGCTTTTATATGTTTGCATTATATCTTACAACCTTGAGGAACTCACTTATTAGTTCTAGGAGGCTGTTTTGTAGATTTCAATGGAATTTTCTACCTAGACAATCATTTCATCTGCAAATAGGGATAGTTTTATTTCTTCCTTTCTCATCTGCATGCTTTTTTTCCCCTTTTTGTGCCTTTTGAAATTGGCCAGAACTATCTGTATTATGTTGAGTAAGAGTGGTGAGAGTAGATATCGTTACCTTGTTCTTGATCTTATGGAGAAAGCATTCCATCCTTCACCATTAAAATTAGTATTAGCTAGAGCCTTTTGGTAGACACTCTTTATCAAGTTGAGGAGGTTCCCTTCTAATCTATTTTTTCTAAGAGTTTTTATCATGAATACATGTTATATTTTTTAAATGCTTTTTCTGTATCAGTTGATAAGACCATGTGATTTTTCTTCTTTAGCCATTAATATAGTGGGTTACACTGAATAATTTTCATATATTGCTCAGACTTGCCTTCCTGGAACAAACTTTCCTTAGGAGAGTGGAAAGGACCATCAGGGAATGCTTTGCTGGGTTTTTAGCCACCTGATACAGGATAATGAGAAGTTCAACGAGGAAATGTAGGAAAAAAATTTCAGGGTGAGGTTAACAAGTAGAAAAGCACTGACACATGAAACTGACTGTCTTTTCCAATGCAAATATTTCAGGATGGCAGGAGTGTTGAGCACAAGAAGGAGAATGGCAGGAGATGAGGCTAAGATATAGGTAAGGCAGAGTTCTGAGAGCTTGTATGCCATGCTCTGGACCTTGGCCTTTCACCTTAAGGTGATGGCAACCACTGTGAGGCTAGATACAGAGAATGATCCAGTAAAGATTGCCTTTTAGAAACCCAGTGCGAGGAGTGGAGTGGAGAACAAAGCCTGGAAAGGGGAACCAATAGGGATTCCAAAGGAAGAGTTCAGGAAAGAAAAGAGTATTGAATTATTGCACTTACAATCTTCTTTCTTCAAATGCTTCTCCTCTGAGCTGCTGACTTTCCTCATTCACCCTTCCACCACTTCTACTGAAGGTCATCTTAGACTCTCCCTTTTCGTTTCTTCTACATCCAATCAGTAGAGACTATGTCTTCATTCTCCCTGTCCCTTGGTTCTACTTGCTGCCATCAACTCACAGAGCCTAAAGTATTCATACTCTCCTTACTGGCCCCTACTTCTCACTTCTGTGTTTTTTCTATCTCCAACCCATTCTCCATCTTTGTTCTTGCTTTCATATTTGAAATTTCCTGTTTTGTTTATTTGTTTTGTTTTTTGGAGACAGAGTCTGGCTCCATCACCCAGGCTGGAATGCAGTCACATGATCTCGGCTCACTGCAACCTCCGCCTCCCAGGTTCGAGTGATTCCTGAACCTCAGCCACCCAAGTAGCTGGGATTACAGGCATGCGCCACCACGCTTGGGTAATTTTTTTTTTTTTTTTGCATTTTTAGTAGAGACAGGGTTTCACCATGTTGCCAAGGCTGGTGTCAAACTCCTGAGCCCAGGCAATCTGCCCACCTCGGTCTTTCAAAGTACTAGGATTATAGGCGTGAGCCACTCCACCTGGCCGAAATTCCCTGTTTAAATCACTTCCATTTATCTACAAAAGTTTCAGGAAGGGTCTGGTTGATCTGATACCAGTGAACCAGACTCCTGGCTGCTTGGGTGCAGGGACTAGGGTCTTAAAAGAATTCCTTTGAGAGGTCGTGGGAGAGATCTTGTGTAAATTGTCATGGGGTTCCCAGTTGAAAGGCAGCCGTCTGCAGAGCTTAGTGCCTGAAGAAATACCTCCCCTTTAAACACTGTTCATTTCTCCTGTGTCCATTCCCTCAAGTAGACTAGCCCAGGATGGGCACACAGGAGCACTAATATGTACTTGCTGAATTGAACTGATTTGAATCATATTGTTTCAGCCAGTTTATTTCGCTTTATAGTTTGTTTGTAATCTAATCTGAATTTCTTCTTACTGAAAAGTCTGCTCCTACTTACTTCAGTGTTAGAAGACCCTTCCCTCTCCATCCTTTGCTATGCTCAGCCTTGGACTTATAGGAGACAGGAGTTCTGGGTGTTACTTGGCCACTCAGGTCTCATGGATACGAAGTCTGTGCACCAAGATGATCCTGCCAGGCTCTCAGGGCACTCCTTAGTCTGGATTGTGACAGCCTTGGGGTCAGGAATTGAACTGCCTTTGTTACTTCTTTGGTGGGGGATGGGGAGGAGCAGGCATAACACTCCAGTCTGCCCATCCTGGGACAGAACAATATTTATTTAGTAAGTGATTGTTAAGATTTGGTTAGATGTGAAATCCTGAGGAAGTAATTTCAAGAAACACAAACCAACACCCAGCCCACAGGTTCACTGAATCTAGTCTATCACCACCCCCAGCCCCACTGAATTCCTTACCGTCTTTCATCCTCTGCCTCTGAGATCTGCTCCCTAAGCCCTCTTTAGGTCCCTTTATGTCACTAGGCAGCCCAGGCATCCACTCCCAGTACTCTCTCTACCTGACTCCTCCCTCCTCTTTCTTCCAGTCCTTGGTTGTTTGTTCACACCTGTCATATCTCCATTTATAACAGCTACTAGGGAATTCCTCTCCAACCCCAGCCCTATCTGCCTTTGAGGACTATCTGCTCACCTCTCCGCCATGACCTCTGGCCTCAGGTCCTCCTGCTTCATGTGTCAGGAGCAATGGTGGTGGAATCAACAGTAAGAATTGCTTTGAAGAGAGCCTTCAAGGTGGCTATGGGTGTCGTGAGGATGTGCTGGATGCTTGGTCAAAGGACAAGAGAGCTTCAAAATGGAGACTTATAGGAATCACCTGTGGAAGGGAATAGAAAACCACAATGGCAGATCACAGATTGCTCTTTACCAAGGTTTTAGCTTCCATAACTCCCATGAAAAAATCAAACCCTGGTCCTCCAAGTTTGGCAGTAGAAGAAAAGGGCCTCTATGTGAATAAGGTGCCTGGATCTCATGGCTCTGACTCTTGGAGGAATAGCTACCTCTTTAATCTTCCTCCCCAAGCCCTGCCCATAATTCTTCTCTCAGTGTCCAGTCCACCCTGTGAAATCATGTTGAACAGATACCTCTTAACTAGAACACTGGGCTCCCCTGCTGTGTTGCCCCAGCATTTCTGTCCACACTTTGCCACTCAAAGCCCTTACCACCAAAATAAAAAATAGCTGTTATTGGTTTGTCATCTTCAGTTTGTATCTGTGTCATTCATCGTCATATTCCAGATCATAGCTCAGTGACTGCCACAGGATAGATACCCAATAATTGTTTGTTGAATGAATGAATAGATCAACTTTGCTTAAGGCTCTGGGATAGGAGCAGAGAAAGCAGACCCAAAGAGCTACTTGTAAGTAATCTGGCTTCTAAAATGTAAAGTACTCATCTTGAGCTTGTGTTCCTCTCCAGAGCCTCCCTGCCTGGCTCTCGGTATTTCTCCACGTCAGTCCCTTCCCAGCTGGTAGTATTCCAGCATAGCTAGACTTCTCAAGACGGACTGATGGGGTGAGAGAGAATTAGGACAGCCTTCTCATGGTAGTCTAAGGTCCATTCTCTAAGATTCCAAATTCCTGTATCAAGTACTATAACTTCCTTGGGTGATAAATTCTGGGAATATCTGTCTCTATGTGCTTACTCTAGGTCTGAAAGGAAAACATCTTTCATCTCCTTTGCCAACTTTCATCAGTTTCTCCCTGAAGTACTCTATTGAGAATTAGCCAGAAAGAGTAGGTGATCAATTAACAGTGTCTGTCATGGATGTGGGAGGGAAGAAAGACAGCATTCATGGAGTGCATCGCCTATGATCTCAGCAGAGCAGTCTGTCATTATACAATAAAAGCAGTCAATACCCACACTTAGAGGGATTATTTCACACTTACCCTTTCAGGTTTGAGATGACTTTTGACACTCTCCATGCCTTCTACTCTGCTACAGACTTGAAGAGGGGGAAATTTTAATAATTTGTATCAGCTTCTGATGTAATTTCTTTTTTTCTGAAATACAACTGAAGCTGAAGGAAACAACCACAACAGGATGGTATTACTTAAGTCCAATTCAACCCTTTTTTTTTTTTTTTTTTAGAGACTGAGTCTCATTCTGTTGCTACTGCAACCTCCGCGTGCTGGATTCTAGCAATTCCCTGCCTCAGCCTCCCGAGTAGCTGGGACTATAGGTGCATGCCACTGTGCCTGGCTAATTTTTTATATTTTAGTAGAGACAGGTTTTCACCATGTGGCCCAGGCTGGTCTTGAACTCCTGAGCTCAGGCAATCCACTTGCCTCAGCCTCCCAAAGTGCTAGGATTGCAGGTGTGAGCCACCATGCCCAACCCAACCATTATTATTTTTAAAATGTGATAATTTTCTTATGAGCCTTCAATGGAATGCTGTGCTCTTTGTTAAGCATCATCCCTAAGCTTGGCAATGGTGCATGGATAGACCAAGAACAGCCCCAAAGTTCCCTCTCTGCCCTGCCCACCTGGGTCTAAGACACATCTTCCAATATGCCCCCAAAGGAGTCAGGCTCAGCATCTCCACCAGGACTCTCTCTTTTGGAGCTCTTGGTGGGAAACCAAGAAGGGGCAGCCAACCACTAGGCTACTCCCTTTTCTTTCTTTTTTTTTTTTTTTTTGAGACGGAGTTTCGCTCTTGTTAGCCAGGCTGGAGTGCAATGGCGCGATCTCGGCTCACCGCAACCTCCGTCTCCTGGGTTCAGGCAATTCTCCTGCCTCAGCCTCCTGAGTAGCTGGGATTACAGGCACGCGCCACCATGCCCAGCCAATTTTTTGTAGTTTTTAGTAGAGACGGGGTTTCACCGTGTTGACCAGGATGGTCTCGATCTCTTGACCTCGTGATCCACCCGCCTCGGCCTCCCAAAGTGCTGGGATTACAGGCGTGAGCCACCGCGCCCAGCCTCTCCCTTTTCAAGAAATCCCTCAGACCACCCACTAGGGCAGTGGCTAGTGGCAGCTAGGGAAGGCCTGGTAGGTTCCAGTTGGTTTTGTGTTTGAACCCACATAGGAGTGCTCAGCACCAGGAGACAGAGGGTAATATGACCCACTTTTCCTCCCCAGCACTGACACTAGCTGCAGATTGGGAGGGAAATACCAAATGCCACAAGGAGCTGAAACAAAAGGTTGAGGGGATGGCAGGGCAGAGTGGAGGGAGAGAATCACTGACAGGAATGAGATGGGAGAGGTGGTGGAGACAGCATTTGGCTGTTGAAATTATCCTGTGATTTTTTTCTGGTACTTTCCCAAAACTCTGAGACTGAAAGTGTGCACATGACATGTCTAAAACTGTGACTTGTTTAAAGTAATTGTTTGAAAACTGTCAGAAGCAGGAGCTGATAGAGATAGGCTTCTAACTTAAATATCTAAAGGGAGGGTTTCTTCCTAACTCAAGAATGTGACCAGCTCATCAAAAGCAAGCAAGCATCAATGCATTATCTTGCTCAGCATGTCTCGGCTCAGCTCCTATGGTATCTTCAACTGTTTCTCAGATTTAAGAGTGATAAGTGTTTCTCAGGGGACAGCATATCTTATCTGCAGGTAAAGGACAACACCCCATTTGATAGTAAAATATTGAATATCTACAAAGTGTTTATTTTCCTACTGTTTAAAAATTGTTTTTTGCAGAAGATAAACAGATGCAAATCTCCGTGGATGATTTAAGAAGTACATAGGTGATAAATGGGGAAGAGAAAACCCATTCTGCCTCCTCAGTCATCCAGTGATGTCTGAGACAGAATAATATTGGGTTTTTTCCCCTCTCTCTTGATCTTCCTGTGCAATAAATAATGATGACAATAGCAGCATATAATATTTATGCTGGCCATGTAATTTACTGTCCAGACTGGGATCCTTTGGAGAGTGAAAGTGCTAATCATGACACCAGGACAGTCGACTTAAATGGAGACACATGGTCATCCTAATAATAGTGGAAATTTATCATGGACTCTGGAGTCAGGCCCAGATTTCAATCCCAGGTTCCCACATACTTATCCACCATGTAATTACAGACATGCTACTTTACCTCCAAGACCTCCACTTTGTTCATGATAAAGATGAAAGATATTAATACCTATCTGGCAAGATCATTATGAGGATTAAATGAGATAGTTATGTAACATCACCTAACATAGCATAACGCTGGCATTCCAAATATATTCATATTCTTGGCTTTATAACAATATGACAGGATTAGTGAATCAGCTTGTTTATCCATTTCTTCAAGTACCCAAGAGCGAATTGGACAAGCATTTATTGAGTAAGACCAGTGGTTCTCAGTGGAAGCAGCACGACTCCACGGGGATGCTTTGGAAAACTGTGGAGGTGTATGTGGTTGTCACAGTGATTTGTGTAGTGGGGAGGGTACTACTGGCATTTAGCAAGAGGGTGCCAGGGTCGCTAGACATCCTGCCATATCCAGAAAAGTTTTGCACAACAAAGGATTGTCCCCCATCCCTCGGGGCCTACTAGTGCCCCATTTGATATTCCTGGAGGCAAAAAAAAAAAAATTCTTTATAATTATCTGAGCCTAGAGCCCAGTTTGATTTTACATATAAACACAAAGCATTTGTTGCAGAGTTCTAATATGCACGGGATTTTCCCGTAATGTGTCAGCTGTATAAATTAAAGGAAGATTGCACTCTGTTCAGAATTTTACTAAGTGTTGTTCACTATTTCAGGAACTCTCATTACTGGTAAAAAAAAAAAAAAAAATACCACTACTGGATAGTAATGACAAAATAGGGAAATATATGTTAGTCACTAATATAACACACCACTCTTCAACTGCATTTAACGTCTTCACATTCACGTCATTCTCCTTATGAGCGAAAGCATTTGACTCATGTCTTCTAGTATGGCTATCCTAAGGATTTACAAAATGAAAATCATATTATTTCATTTTATATTTTTTAAATTTCTTTTTTATAACAAGGCATTATATTTGTAGCAGAAACTGCTAGATGCTCACCAAAATCCATGTTCCACTCTCTCTCCTGGTTCCCCAACTAGACTCTATTTCCCATCTACCCTTGCAGGCAGGTATGGTCATGTGCTTGAGTCCTAGCCAATGGCCCCTGAGCAGAAGTGGGGCATATGCCACTTCCAGGCCTGGCCCACAGAAACCTCCCAGGAGCATGCCTCCATGTCTGTTTCAACTCCCTGCCCATTAACTGCCCAGTCCTATCATGGGAGCTAGAAATAAACTTTTATTGCATTTAAGCTATTAAATATATTAGAGTCCATTTGTTTTAGCAATAAGGAGAACCCAACTAATACAATATGGGCTTTTAAAAAAACTTACATGTGAATTTCATTTTAAGATAGTAAAAAGGACATTATAAAATATTATTTATAAAAAGGGTGTTAGCTCTGATAATGTCGAGAACTGCTGGCCTAGACTATGGAAGGTGCTGTAAGGACTAGACAGAAGAATAATGCATGGTCTGTCCTAGTTTATAATATCACAGGCACAACTACACAGGCATATACACGCAGAGTTCATTAATTCAAGGCTGTGTGTGATAAGAAGTGAGTTGTGTAGACTGGATGGACTCCAGACTGTTCATTTTGCAACCCCATTAGTTAAAAACATGTTGTGCAAGCACTTTCAATAAATATTTCATAGAATTCAAGACACTATCAATTGTGCATTACATCATCACGTTACATAATGTGAAGAAAGAAGAATATTCCTGCCAATCAAATTGTGACATAGGCTTTACGTAGGTATTGATTGTAAAATGCATCCCAATATGAGAGGTCTTAAAATATGAAACAATGTGTGTCTCAGAACTGATAAAATATGATCATATACTTCTAATCAAATATAATAAGTCCTCTTAAAAGCATACAAAACAGTTTTAAAAAATTGAAATTTTGTAAGCAAAAGTTCAATACCTTCCTGTTGCACCCCAAAGGATCACTATAGACACCCTACCCTGGAGGCCACAGGCATAGACAGAGGTCCTGTGTGGGCTCAGAAGAGTGAGGGGCTTTTAGTTGAGTCTGTGTGGCTCTGGAAAAGTGGACGAGCATTCCAGAAGAAAGAAGTGTCCAAACACAGAAACTGGGAAGGCATCTGAGTGATGTTAGGGGACGGTGAAGCCAAGGGGCCAGAAGTGGTTGTGGTTCTCAGCCTCAGTGTTAGGGCGAATGACAGAAGTAGGGTAGCCAGGTGAGGAAGCTACTCTCTGAGAGAAAGATAAACAACTTAAGGAAATAGTGGCATGTAAGTGGAGCTAAATTGAACAGGGTAAGCAGATGATGGCTGGGCTCTGTATTTAATGTCAGTGTAGACAAAGAGCAACACAAGGCTTGGGTAGGTGCCACTTAAGGCTGATCTTACAAGTCAGATGTGCAGTGGCTCTAACAGAAGTCACGAGTACCTGGCTCAAGACAGCTCCCTTACTGACTGTCATAATTTCTCCTTTGAAGGTTAATCCCTTTCAGTTAAAGGACTGAAAACCCCAATTGTGTCTTGGATTCCATGAAATATTTATTGAAAGTGCTTGCACAACATGTTCTTAACTAATGGGGTTGCAAAATGAACAGTTTGGAGTCCATCCAGTCTACACAACTCACTTGTTTCTTACTATACACAGCCTTGAATTAATGAACTCTGCGTGTGTGTGCCTGTGTAGTTGTGCATGTGATATTATAAACTAGAAAGACAACCATGCATTATTCTTCTGTCTAGTCCCTACAGCACCTTCTGTAGTTCTGTAGGGACTGTAAGCATCCTCCATAGAACCTTCCACCTGGGAACCTCAAGAGAAGAAAATACTGGGCAAACAGGAGAGGTAGGCAGGCACCGGAATTGCTGAAACGGCTTTTAGGTTCATAACCTGCATAAAGAGTCCTGAATTGAATTACTCACTGAATTATCTCCCTCCTCTCTCTTTCCCTCTCTCTCTTTCCTTCTCTCTTTCTCTCTCTCTAAAAATATCTATATATGTAAACATATGTGAGTGTAGGTGTGTATTTTCTCACGAGGTGATTTTTAGCTAGAGGAATATTGTAAAACAACTCAGAAATACCATTTGTAGTGTTTTCTAAGATCAAAAGTAAGAAAATAAATCTATGGGCAAAAGACCAAGAGATTTGAATAGATAATTTTTAAAATCTGTAAAAAAGGGAAGGCATCACCAAAATGAAGATTAAAAGGCAAACTAAAAAAAAAAAATTGCAGGGAATGCAAAAAAGAGCTGCTATCTTGTCTTTATAAAGAGCCGAAGTAACTCAATAAGAAAAATGCAAAGAACCCTAAAAGTAAACATTGCAAGGATATTTACAGACAATTCACAAAAGAGGCACCATAACTAGTCAATGATCATAAAGCCCATGGGGAAAGGGGTCATGTCTGTGTGTCCACCATTAGAGACCTAATACCTGGCTCAGTACCTGGTTCATCTGTTAAGTAAATACAGTCATGTGTCACCTAACAATAGAAATGCTTTCCTTGGGCAATTTTGTCGTTATGTGGACATCATAGGGTGTGCATTTACAAACCTAGATGGTATCGCCTACTCCACACCTTGGCTATATGGTATGGTTTTATCACTCTTAGGCCACAAATCTGTACAGCATGTTACTCTACTGAATACTGCAGGCAATTATGACACAATGGTAAGTATTTGTGTATCTGAACTTATTCAGATGGAAAACAGTAAAAATATAATACAAAATGTTACAAATGGCACACCCTGCTCTGTTTAGATCACTTACCATATATGGAGCTTGCAGGGCTGAAAGTTACTCTGTGTGAGTCAGTGAGTGAGAGGTGAGTGAATGTGAATGCTCAGGACACAACTGTACACCTTGTAAACACTGTACTCTTAAGACTGAACTAAAATTAGCCACCACGCCCAGCTAATTTTTATATTTTTAGTACAGACAAAGTTTCCCCAGGTTGGCCGGGCTGTTCTCGAACTCCTGACCTCTAGTGATCCACCCACCTAGGCCTCCAAAAATGCTAGGATTACAGGCATGAGCCACCGTGCCTGGCCCATTTTTTACTTTTTAAACATTTTTGTTAGAAACTAAGACACAAACACATATATTAGCTCAGGCCTACACAATGTCAGGACCATCAATATCACTGTCTTCTACCTCTCCAGTTTGCCCCACTGGAAGATCTTCAGGGTAATAACATGCATGGAGCTGTCATCTCCTATGAAAAGAGTGCCTTCTTCTGGAGTACCTCCTGAAGGACTTGCCTGGGCCTCTGCTTGAGAAGGTGTCACTCTTTTCAGAAAAGAGTGTTTCGTTTATTTCTTTGTTTCATCATAGATTTGCTTGTAAGTAGATAATGCATCATGAGCACTCCTCTCTACTAATAAAAACCTTTCAGTGTTAGGGTTCATGGCTTCAAACTTTCTGAGTTGTTGAGGTCTGCAAAAGCCTCTGCTAAACCCTTGACGGGAATGTTCTTGAGGTTTTTTCTTTTTCTTCTCCTACAGTTTCCTTTTCTCTTGACTCTTCTTTAAGCTCTGAGCTCCTCTTCCAGCCCCGACAACTCTGTCAATTCCTCAGGACTCACTTCTAGAAGCTCCTCAATGTCAACCTCATCCACACTTAGGTTGAAGTTGTTTGCTCTCTTGTAATCATGCCAGACCACCACCATGTATGCAATTAATCATTGCCGCATGACTGCATTTGTTGAATGACTGATTAAATGAATTAACTAATTAATAAAAAAGTCAACCTTGAGGTAATCAAAGGAATAAAAAATTAAACATTTTTCCCCATCACTGCAGCAAAGGTTTTTTTTTAAAAAAGGAATAATATGCAACGAGTATAGTAAATGCATGTAGTGAAAAGGACTTTCTCATGCAAATTGATGGGCATGCGAATTGCTGTGAAAAGCAATCGGTCAATAACATGAACTGTGACGTGGTAGAAACTGTAAGTGCTCACCTCCTTCTGGTGCACGGGTAGACCGCGCTTTCCCATCAATCCCACCGCCTTGAAGGCAGACAGGGCTGTGTAACAAGCTCTGCCTATGGGGTACAAGTGAGTATTTAGGAACCTTCCCGTAAAGATGTCATCACAGAGGAGACTTGGTTGAGACGGTGGAACCAAAGCACTGAGAAGTCTGGACCCCATATGAGGGCAGCAGCTTCAGAGAGTACCCTGAGCCCCAAAATGAATTCCCATGACTAAGAAGTAAATTTTTATTTTATTAGGTCATTGAGATAATAGAGCTGCTTGTTACCACAGCACATCTGGCTCATTCTGATCAACATACTTATTTAATTATTTTAATGTCAATTGAGCTATGCACCTATTATAAAACAGATCCAGAAATTCCGTTTATGAGGAATAAGAAAATACTCCTAAATATGGAAAAATATATTTACACATGAAGATGCTCCTTGTAAGGTTATTTTAAAACCAGCATTCCCATAACAGAATAGTTAGCTGCTAAAGAAAAACATACCACATGTGCTTAGTAGATATTTAAAAAGAAGCTGTAATAACATGGGAAAATATTTATGACTGCCATGCTCATAAACTTTCTATTCATATAGAATAAGATTGAAGGAAAATCACCAAAAATGTTGAAAATTGGTTTTGTTGGATAGTACAAATATAAGCAATTTCTTCTCCTTCTTTCTACAGGTTACAGTTTTCCAAATATTTAAAAATAACTTTATACCAATTTTTACAGAGAAACAATGCTTCCCTTTCAATTACTCAAGTTTTAAAATTAATAACAAATAGGTCTTCTTATCTCACTGGTAAGATTTTTCTTCATCCTGGAAACAGATCTTTCCCTAGTTGCTCTGAAATCCAGGTGGTAGACAATCTTTGCACTTTATATTTTTTTGCTACTTTTGTTTATATACATGCAGAAAAGGCAAATTTTAAGAAAATATGTCTATGAGTTCATCTCATTTAAAAGCACAATAGGTGACCTACTGATGTTTAAGATAGAGAGGCTCTGACCTTGACTAAGGCCTTCCCACTCTTTGGAGCCCATTGTCCTCTGATTCATGAGAGATTGAGTCTGATGATCCCTAAAGCCCTCTTCCAGATTATCTACTCTGTAATTCCATGTTCAAATAGAGTAAGATGTTCACAATTTGGTATGTCTGAAGTGTCATTCAACCAGGCATTGGAAAACATTTATCTCCTTAATCTTTGTGAATAGGTATCTAAGGAAACAACTTACATTTGTATTCAAGGGAGATAATCATTTATGAATTTATCCTTAGGCAATCATTACAAAGGTAAATTGTGACCAGGATAGCTTCTTGCAGTATGTATAACAGGACACAGTTTTACACCATTTTTAGTAGAATCAAGTAGAAATCACTCTGACAAATTGAGATACCACCAGAGTTTCAGAAACTGGAGAGTCTAGCTTGAAAATATATCATAGGGATCATAAGAGTCACAGTGCTCAGTAGACACAATTTTAGAAAACTTGAGAAAAAGACACTGGAATGATGGAAGACCCAAGTAATCATGGAAAGCAGAAGAGAACTGATTAGATCCAGACAGCATTATTTTTCATTCAACCTGGATCACTTTTACCCAACAATAATTCTGGAATGACCACCTTGTTTCCTCACTAGCTGCTCCTCCTGTATGGGCCAGAGCTTCTACACATAGAAAATTAGAGCCCTTGACCAGATAGCATCTAAATCCCTGGAAACTCTAATAATATGATTGACTAGTATTTATTTTTACTATCATTTGATGTCCTTCAGCACTGATTTATAAGAACAAAATACAAAACTCAGGTTATGTGCAAGGAAATACTTCCATGTCTTAATGTCTGATAAGCAGAACTGGTGTCTTCCAGCTCACAGTTCTTTACTTCTCTCTAGCTTTATTGTTCAGACCTCCCTGGCTGCCTGCAACAGAAGCTCAGCATGACTTGGCTTAAATCAAAAGGAGAAGCCTTGGTTCATATAACCAAGTCGCCGGAAGGGCATAGGTTCAGGTGGCCAAAAGACAATGGATGCAGGGTCTCAAACACTGTCAAGACTCTCCATGCTCTTTGAGTTTCAGGGTTCAAACCAGTTTCATTATGTTAGTGGGGTCATGGCTATGGGCAGCTCTGGGCTCTCATTCCTGGGGAAGTTAGCATTCTTCCTTAAGTTTATATTTGATAATTCACAGGTAAGGACACTGGTAGCACAGCTTAGGTCACACTCCCAACACCTGAGCCAATCATCATGCTCAGAGGTGAGAGAGATGATGATTTGCCAGCCTGGCCACATGTCCAGTCTTTTTTGTCAAGAGGATTTGGGTCTTATTGGAAGCAATAGAGGCGTCCATACTGAGAAAAAAACAGAACAGCAGCTGTATTTGTTTTCTATTGCTGTGTCTCAAATTGCCACAAACTTAGAGGCCAAAATCAACTCACCTTATCTGTTAGTTCACAGTGCCATAGGTCAGAAGGCTGTGCACAGCGTGGCTGTGTTCTCTACTCCGGATCTCATCAGGCTAAAAAGTGTTGGCAGGGTTTTTTTTTCTCATTGGGAGCTCAGGGTCATCTTCCAAGCTCATGTGGTCATGGCAGCATTCAGTTCCTTGAGGTTGTAGGACTGAGGCCCTCATTTCTTTGTTGACTATCAGCTAGGGGCTGCTCTCAGCTCCTAAAGGCCCCTCATATTCCTCTTCAAATCCAGCTATGGAGAACCTCCCTCCCCCAGTGTCAAATTTACCTCACACTTCGAATCTCTTTCACTAGCAAAAGCACAGTCCTTTTCAAGGGTTTGGCTGATTAGATCAGCACCTGCTGCTCCCCAGATAATCTTCCCACCTTAAGGTGAATTGATCTGGCACCTTCACTGCATCTGTGAAATCTCTTCACAGTACCTAGCTTAGAGTTTGATTAAATAACTGGGAGAACGTGTATGCCAGGGAAGAGGAGAGCGGAAATATTGGAGATCATCTTAGAATTCTGCCTACCTTGCTATATGACCTTAGGAAGTTTGAATCTGTGTTTGATCTTTTGAGACATATCTCAAAAGATCAATCATCCAAAGACTAAATCTACCTAAATCTTGAGCACGAATTCATTTATCAAGCTGGTTGCTTGACTCATGTAATCAACATAATTTGATTGAATACATTTTTCAAAATCATATGATTGTTGTAACTTTGGGAAGATAGAATACGAATTTAAAATAGAGCTTACGTAGGTAAAAGCATGTTTTTTTGGTTTTTTTTTTGAGACGGAGTTTCACTCTTGTTACCCAGGCTGGAGTGCAATGGCGCAATCTCGGCTCACCGCAACCTCTGCATCCTGGGTTCAGGCAATTCTCCTGCCTCAGCCTCCTGAGTAGCTGGGATTACAGGCATGCGCCACCATGCCCAGCTGATTTTTTGTATTTTTAGTAGAGACGGGGTTTCACCATGTTGACCAGGATGGTCTCGATCTCTTGACCTCGTGATCCACCCCCCACAGCCTCCCAAAGTACTGGGATTACAGGCGTGAGCCACAGCGCCCGGACGTAAAAGCATGTTTTAAGCACTTTCTGCATGTTCCTCCTCAGAGGGGAACTGTTTATTCCATAAACTCAATTAGACCCTTCTGTTATACATCCTCATGGAACTCTGTTATTTTCACTCATGACTTTTCAGACACTCCTAATTACTCATTCAACATTATTACCACTATCCTGTATACCGACAATGCAGAATCGGCATTTCCTGTTCCATGCAGCATGCCTAGTACATGGCATAGTGGCTGGCACATAAAATAAATATTCACAGAATAAAAGAGGACGAATGCCAGGCCATGCTTTCATCATTTGTGTACTCCCTGTGCTTAGGGCAGTATCAGCACATAGTAGATGTTCAAATGAAGTGGAAGAAAGTCATGGAAGGAGGGAAGAGAGGAAAGTGGAACACAGGGTGAGGCCCCTTTAAAAGAAAACAGCTAACTCTCCTTCATGCTGTGTTGACTTGATTGACCTGTACAAACACTTCTTAGCATTTTACTCCCAAGAACAATCTTATAGGGTGATTTAATTATTTCCCAGTGGTTGCTGGGACACCTGAAGCCCATGGAGGACAATGGGCAAAAGGGTCCCCACACCATAACTGGCATTGGGTCTACCTGGAGGGTGTTTATCTGGCTGGGCTTCATGCTACTGGTCACCCATGGCTGTTCTCTTTGTTTATTTTATCTCGAACACAGTCATATGCCCACTTCAAGTCTCTGTACAGGCAAAATGTGCCTGGAGTGAATTACTTAGCAAAGCAAATACACTCATCCCCAGGCCTGTGCTAGACTGTAACTGCAGACAGGATGAACTCACAGAACCTGTACTGCCTGTACAAAAGGTGACCTCTTATCACATCTGGGGAGAGATCAATATCACTTATAATATGTTAACTATCCCACTGACCCTGGAGGTGATCTGGCTATGGAGAAGGACTCACGTGGTCAGATATCTCTGAAAAAAAACACATAATCTGGGTCTAAAATGTCAGTAAAAATGTTCAAACAGACATCTTCTTGGAAGGAAATTTGAGAACTACTTTAGGGCTATTGTCCTTAACACAGTGTTGGTCTTCCCAGCCAGTCCCTCCCCAAATTCCTCCTTCCCCTACCCTGGCCTCACCTACAACTACAACTCTCACTTCTCTTGAAGTGAAAGTCTGATGATTGCACACAAGTCTTCCTTCCTAAGTGCTGCATTATGTCCTGACGCCTTTTTGTTCTGATGCATCACTAGTTGCAGGACAAAGCTATTCACAGACCCTGGATCAAGTCCATGGGGAGAGACCACTAGGAAGAACACGATTTTTGAAACTAGTTTTACCTCAACTGTGCTCAATCCCAGCCCACTCCCCCCCAGTGACTTGCTTATTGCTATGGGCTGAATGTTTATGTCCTCCAAAAATTCGTATGTTGAGGCCCTAACTCCCAATTAATAGTATCTAGAGGTAAACACTTTGGGAGTATTAGATTTAGATGACGTCATGAGAGTGGAGTTCTCATGAGAGAATTAGTGCCCTTATAAGAAGAGAAAAATTGGCTGGGTGTGGTGGCTTATGCCTGTAATCCCAGCACTTTGGGAGGCCAAGGTGGGCGGGTCACCTGAGGTCAGGAGTTTGAGACCAGCCTGGCCAACATGGTGAAACCCCATCTCTACTAAAAATACATAAATTATTTTCGTATCAGGTGCCTGTAATCCTAGCTACTAAGGGGGCTGAGGCAGAAGAATCGCTTGAACCAGGAGGCAGAGGTTGCAGTGAACCAAGATTGCGCCACTGCACTCCACGCTGGACTGCAGAGCAAGACTCCACCTCAAAAAAAAAAAAAATTAAAAGAAAAATAAAAAGAGAAAAATAGATTATGTCTCTTTCTTTCTCTCTCTTTTGTCAGTGCACTCACCTAGGAAAAACCACATGAGGAAAGAGCGACAGAGAAAGACAGTGGCCATTTACAGGTACAACCCAGGAAGAGGGTCCTTATCAGGAAATTAATCCACTGGTATCTTGACCTTGGACTTCCGGCCTCTGGAACCGTGAGAAATAAATTGTTATTTAAGCCACTCAGTCTGTGGTATTTGTTATAGCAGCCTGAGCCGACTAAGGCACTTATATTATTGCAATAAATTATTTGTATGATGACAGATTCCCTAATTGCTATTACAGCTCTCTAAGAGTTCATCTGATTCGGTTTCATCCCTCATGGTGCCTAACCACAGGTACTTATGTGTATAAATGGTTGTTCAATGTTTCTCAAACCTTCGCTTTTGTCCTAAGAGTTTTGACTTGATCACTCATGCAGTGGGAGCTGCTGGGAGTTTCTGAATGCAAAATGGTATTAGCCATGTTTTCTTAAGCAAATGACTTACCTTTGGAACCTCAGGTTTCTGGTAAAAGAAATTAGGTTGCACAAGGACAGAAAGATGTGAAAGTTTTTTGAACAGCATAACTCATTGCATAAATGTAAAATAGCCTTAAGATCTCACATTTGCCCCTTGCGCTCCTCGAAAGGGCAGAGCATCTGCTAAAAGATCAGTCTGTGAAGCACTAACTTGACTTCTGTTTAAGCTGGACTAAACTTGTGACGAATTATCTCTGTGCTGTGGTTGCCTGAGAAGGGAAAAATGTCCAAATGTGGAGGGGTTGAAATCCCTTATTATGGGGAGAATATCCCAGCATGCCTTTCAACTTTACTTCTAGGCAAAAGTGAAGAAGAGTCCTTTCTAAATAGCAAAAATTCACTTTGCTAAACAAGAACTACTGAGGGGGACAAAACCTTGACTTTAAACTTGTCAAATATGTTTCGCAGCTCCAAAGGCTAACCACACACAGACACACACACACATAGTCATGCCTATTGCTGCCATTTTATCCTTAGACTTAGAATGACTTAGTTATAAAGACCACAATACACTAAACACTTCCTGTCACATGTCCTAGCCAGGGACTATGTGATCAAGATTTCCATATATGGGTGTGTGACTAAGGGCTGAGACAAAATATGGCAGAGACTGCTGGCTACAAATCTTGGATAATTCCCTGAGAAGGAAAAGGAAAAAAAAGGAAAACAAACCTGCCGCACACAGGAAATGCCTGGCTAACACAACGGCCCAGCATATTTGTGTGGGAAAACGCACAGGCTCACAAGCACCGGCTTTCAAGGGAAAGATGTCTTTAAAATGCTCTCTCCCCATTTTTACACTTGCAGATTCCCAAGAGCTTCTGCGGGGACTTTTGAAAAGGACCTTAGCACTTTATGCCAGGACCTTTTGAACAGCCTTTTTCGTGGGCTTAGCTCTATGTTCTTTGCAAATTGCTAAATCCTCCAACCTCTAAATTTCGTTTCAGAATCATAAATTTCTCTCCAGGCTTCTTGCTTTTCAGAAACCAGCACAGCATGTTTCATTTGTGAACAACTAGAAGAAAGCAACTTTACTGCCAAACTAAAAAAGAAAAAAAAATGGTAAGTTTCATTGGCTTTTAATTTTACATGAAGGTACGCCCTGCCTGCCAGATGTGGGAAAGCGCAATAGAATTAAAGTTGTTTAATCCTCAGCATCACACAGGTTTTCTAGTCTTAAAATATCTCACCAGGCTAAAATGCTCGTCTGTATAAACATAATATAAATTAGAAGAGCTGAAGGTTAATAGTCACTGGTTAGCTTTGAAATTCTGCGGCACAAACACATTTGGGGTGTTATCTACTTGCAAGTCTACCAGTCCTCACCCCAACTTCCTTTCTGCCATCTTCAGACCCTACACACAGTCAGGGACATTGATGTGGTGAGGTCAGGTGGGCCACCTAGATGACAGGACAGTCTTGCCTTTACATAGATGTGTGTTTTACAGCAAGTCACTTGGCTTCACTGAGCCTCAGGTCCTTACCTGAAAGGTAAGGATAACCAGAAGGCTCTCCGAAAGATGGGTCAAGATGAAATAAGATGACAAGTGTAAACATTTGTCACCATGTCTGGCACTTCTTAAGCTCTCACGAAATAAAAGCCTGTTGTTATTAGCTTCATCCGCCTCTGCTTGAGCACTACTTGAGAAGACAAATTGATCAGTGGGCAGCACTGAGTTTTTGGTATTCCTGATACAATCCTGTAAGGGTCATTACATTGAAAATGTTAAAGCCACAATAGATTTATTTTGAATAACTTAATATGTACATCCTGAAGAACTTTGAAATCACCCACAGAGTCTCAGTAATTGGTTCCATATTATTTTTAATATATCAGTTGATAGCTTGCATCAGTCCTCCTTGACAAGTTCTAGGTTGAGTGTCAGAATCTCCCCCAGGGTAGGATGTCCCTGGAAGTTCATGGCTGTGTGTGTGTGTGTGTGTGTGTGTGTGTGTGTGTGAGAGAGAGAGAGAGAGAGAGAGAGAGAGAGAGATACTAGAGACATGAAGTTTTCAGACTTATGCTGCTGCTACTATGGCACTTCCTTTTTATAGTAATTGAATGCTGTGGTTTGGCTGTGTCCCCATCCAAATCTCAGCTTAAATTGTAATAATCCCCACATGTCAAGGATGGGGCCAGGTGGACATAATTGAATCATGGGGTGGTTTCCCTCATACTGTTCTCGTGGTATTGAATACGTCTCACGGAATCTGATGGTTTCATAAATGGGAGTTCCCCTGAACAAGCTCTCTTGCCTGCTGCCATGTAAGATGTGCCTTTGCTTCTCTGTTGCCTTCTGCCATGATTATCAGGCCTCCCCAGCACATGGAACTGTGAGTCCATTAAACCTCTTTTTTAAATAATATCCAGTCTCAGGTATATCTTTATTAGCAGTGTGAGAACAGACTAATACACTGATTGAGTTCAAATCCTGTTACTTACGTACTTAGCCTTTCTGTGCCTCAATTTCCCCATCTGTAAAATGACTCTGAGCAACAGAATACCTACTTCCTGATGGCATTAGGAAGGGATATCTGTTTATGCTATGCCCAAAGGCAGTGTGGCACAATCAGGAAAACAAGAGCTTTGGACGGGGCAGGGGCCTGGCTTCAAATCTCAGCCCATCCTTTTTCCAGCCATGGCCATGGCCATGGCCATGGACTTTATGTCTCTTGGCCTATTTTCTCATTTGTAACAGAGTGGCAGGCCCTGATGTTGCTTACACCATATTTGTTCCTCACTTTTCTTTACCAACAATACTCTGATTTTTTTGGAGCTTAACTATGCCCAGATAAAAAATATTCATCTTCCCAGTTGCCCTTTGATATAGTCCTGGCCAATAACACATAAGTAGAAATCACTGGGTACAGTGGATGAGAAGGTTGTTTCTTGAAAGAGCAGGCTGGGGCCAGGCGCGGTGGCTCACGCCTGTAATCTCAACACTTTGGAAGGCCACAGCAGGCAGATCACCTGAAGTCAGGAGTTCGAGAGCAACCCGACCAACATGGAGAAACCCCGTCTCTACTAAAAGTACAGAAATTAGGTGGGTGTGATGGTGCATGCCTGTAATCCCAGCTACT
The DNA here is from genome assembly GCF_009761245.1 of Sapajus apella. NCBI lineage: Eukaryota > Metazoa > Chordata > Mammalia > Primates > Cebidae > Sapajus > Sapajus apella. The sequence goes on along the minus strand of NW_022436943.1, from coordinate 4,649,443 downwards.
CGGGAGGCTGAGGCAGGAGAATCGCTTGAACCTGGGAGGCGAAGGTTGTGGTGACCCGAAATCGTGTCATTGTACTCCAACCTGGGCAACAAGAGCGATACTCTGTCTAAAAAAAAAAAAAAAAAAAAAAAAAAAAGAAGCAAAGAAACAAATAGAAAGAGCAGGCTGCGCCAGCATGAACTTCCTTTGCCTTCTTTCCTTTTTTCCCTGCCCCAGAACCTGGACATGTTGCCTGGCGGGGGGCAGCCATCCCATAATCATGAGGTGGCAAACACGAAGAGGAAGGTCTACACACTAAGGACAGCAGAGCAGAAAGATGGAAAAGGCCTGGTCCCTGATGGCTCCCAGAGCTCCAGGGAAGGCCTAGGCAGCCTGCCTCTAGACTTCTTATTTTTAGAAATGAGTCTTGTTGTCAGTCTCTCTGTTATTTGCAGTGAAACTGGTTCAGAACAAACACACATGGGAACTGAAATGATACTTCCTAGGGTCCTCGTGAGAGTCAGAGAAGGTTAGCTGTGTGAAGTATGTACCACAATTCCCAACACACAGTCGACTTCCAATAAATGTGTATTCCCGTCCTCCCTGTCCCATCTTCACATTATGGATTCTCCCTGCTACTGGTAAATATTAGAGATGTTGAGGGCCAGTTTGGATATCTTCCTTTTAATGTGTGTTAATCTCTAAATGTGGATTGCCCAGCTAGAAGTGACCCCACCACCTGATATGACTCCTCAAAGCATACACATACATAGACTGTCTTCTTAGGGCAGAGTTGCAGGAGAAAGTGGGCTAATGGCCACGTGGGCTCTTCACTAGTACAAAGCATTTCAAGTTTTATGATAAATGCTGAGCCCCACATTTCGGGACAGACCTCCCTACTTAGAGAAGATTTGAAAACCACTGTCATATTAGCTACTTTTGTGTGTATAGCTTAAAAAAGAGAAGATTTAGGGAAACACGGAAACTTTCTTCAAATATAACTTGCATCCTGGGGAGATCTGGTCAACTATTAGCTGTGTGGACTTAGCAGCTTCTGAAAAGCCTTCCACTTCTATTTGAGATGAACTATGGGTCACGGGCTTTGAAAGATTCACCAATATATATTCCCAGTAAATATTGAGTGAATTGATTGACTAATTAAAGACCTACATATTTAGCCTTGATGCTTCTATATTAAAATGCAGCTGGAGTCCTCAATATCTAACTTATCGGTAAAGATATGGCCTTGTGTGAAATGGGGTTGGTCACCTGCCTTTGAGGTCATGTGAAATCCAGCTTTACTTCTCTCTACCTGATGAGCTCCTTTTTTGGAAATGTACTGGGAAGACCACCTTGAAGAGGCAAAGTCTGCAGCCTACCCACCCCCAAAGCCAAAAGCAGTGGCTATAAAACTGGAATTGCTAAGGCCAAAGGAACTGGTTTATGTACAAGTCATTTTTATGAATATATTGTTTTTTTCAAGTGAGTTAGCATCACACACATTTGGCATTCTCCTCCAAGAAGTCTACTTAGTTGGTTAGAAGCACATGAAACGGAGCCTGAGCTCTCAGCAATGGCTCAATGTTGACTGTACTCAAAGTTATTAAATCTCGAACATGTGGAAAAGAAAAAGTCATAATGCTACCAGTGGAGAGGAGAAAGTGCACACAAAATCTACTAATGTGAAGACAGCATGTTGGGAAATGAAGCAAAAGGGAATTTCTTCATTACTTGTATCTGGCTTTATGTTATACTGAAAGCTATCTGGCTACTACAGTTGGTTTTATGTAGACCTCATCTGTAACTACCTAAGCACTCCATTGGGCTAAAATTTAATCAAATATCTTGGTTTCTAGTTAGTAGATTTGTGGCAAGCATCAGTGATTTAAAAAAAAAATACCTGAATTATTCCCATCTTAGACTTAATAAATGTTCCCTTCTCAAATTCAGGTTGAAAAAGAAGAAATTCTCTGATGGCAGTAAGGGAATGAGTTCTCTCACTTTTTATCTTTTCAGCTTACTTAGACAACACATTCATTTTATTGAGGACTCCTGGCATTGAATTTGAAGTTTCAAAGCTTTGGAACTCATTTCTGAGGTGATACTGGGAAAAAAAGCATCACATATATATATATATTTTAATTGTACTTTGGGCTCTGGGGTACATGTGCACATCCTGCATCTTGCAAGATTGCTGCATAGGTACATGCATGCCATGGTGGTTTGCTATCTCCACCCCCTCCCCCCCACCCCCCACCCCGTTGCATACATCAGGCATTTCTCCCGGTGTTATCCCTCCCCATCCTCCCCATCCGGCGCTGTCCCTCTCCTCCCTTCCCCTCCACTCCCCAACCTCACCCAGTGAGTGTTGTTCCCTTCCCTGTGCCCACGTGTGTTCTCATTGTTCATCACCTGCCTATGAGGGAGAACATGCGGTGTTTGGTTTTCTGTTCTTGCATCACATCTTTTTAATGAAGTTTTTTCACTATTAATAAAAGTCAGCTGAAATGTTTCCCATCATTCTTCCCTCCTACACCTTGCTCCAACTTTACCCTTTCTGTTCAAATCTGTCAAATTTCCAGTAAAATCCTCCTTCACAGAATATGAGAAACTTCGACTAATTAAATTAAGGCCATTAACTCTGGCAATGAGGGAGAGGACCAGATTCATGAGGTTATTTTTCTTAGGATTTATTTGGATCATCTATAAAATCCTGTATTTATATGTGTTAATTTTTTAATAAATCCTATAAGAATGAATGGCACACAAGGACCTTTTGGGAAGGCAGGAGGAGGTTGTATAAGAATGAATTTAGTTCCTCAAATCCACAGCTGAAGCCCACTGCCATCCTATCAAGGCCTGTGAAGGGAACGTTTGCAAACCTCAAGAACAGCAGTGGACAATTCAGATGAGAGAGGAGATAGATTTGTCATGCAGCATCAGGAGTCTTGTGTGTTTGGCTCTGACTGCCACGTTTTAACCCAGACAGGCAGCCCAGGGAACGCTGAGAGATGCTGGGAGGGCTGGAATCTACGCCAGCTGAGGTTTGCTCCAGGTGCTGCTGGTGTTCAAGGTGAAGAGAGGCCAGCACAGGAGGCAGCACAGCAGCCTCTGATGCTGGAGCCCTGTCCTGGGAGAGAAGGGGCAGCATTCTTACATTCAGCACTCAACAGCAACTTGGATCAGGGTGGAAGGAACACAAGCCAACCTTGGATCAAGATGAAGAAATGCTTTCTGACTTGGAGAATTGCCCCAAACGGAGTGAACTGGTACATGAGAAGGTAATCCTTGTAATCAGTAGCTGATGTCCTAGGTCTCTTTAAGGTCTGTAAAACATATTCATACGTATCATCTCAGTGGAGAGGCATTTCCCTATTTTACTGGTGAGAAAGCAAGATTCTGTGAGATCCATGGCTTTTCCAAAGTCAAATAATCATCCTAGAGGCTTGGTGTTGGAAGGGACAAAAGATGTCATCCAGACAAAGAAGTGAGTGAGGATCTGAGATTGGAATCAACTGTCTCCCAGCCTCCTGGTCCAGTGCTCCTACCTGACATTTCAAGTCCTTTCAGCCTGCTTCTTTTGCTAGGAGTTTTCAATTTCTGTCTAGGAGCACCTAAGGATCATCCTTCACCCCTCTGTTTCTACTTTTACCCACAGAAGTATAGCACAGTAAAGAATTATTCTAGCTGGGTTTGAGTGTCAATGTCTGCACTTAACTGGCAGTGTAAACCTCTCCAAGCTTCAGTTTCATCATTCACCCACTGGGGATGACAGTGGTACTATGTCACGAGTCTTATGCTGTGGGAGTTAAATGAGATGTTGCATGGACGATGTCCCTTGGCACAGAATAAACATCCATTGGGTTTTCAGCTCAATTTTACCTGTGCCATCACCTACTCCAGGCCTCTGTTATCTTTCACTGGGAACTATAATATCCTCTTAATTAGTCTTTCCACATCCATTCATGCCCTGTCTAATGTATTCTCCATATCAGAGATGAGTGACCTTCCTAAAATGAAAATCTGATCATGTCACTCACTCCTGGGCTTAAAACCCTTTAGTGACTTCCACTGATTTTAGGATAAAGGCCAAAATCTTTAGCAAGGTCCCCAACATCATGCAAGATCTGGCCTCAGTGCAGCAGCCTCCAGCCTCCGCTTATACAACCTTCTGTCAATCAGCTCTGGCCACAATGGACTTCTTCCTGTTCCTCAAGTCTTGCAGGATCTTCCCCCACAGGAGGTCAGGTTCCCCCACCCCTACCTGGCTACTCTCAGAGCTCATTTACATCCTTCTGGCATTATCCCAACGCATATCCCGGTCATATATTTTGTGATTATTTCACTACAGTTTGTCACTGAATTATAATTGCCTTAGGGGTTTGCTCACTGCTGTTCGTCAACATCAGGCATGGAAGCTGTCATTTAGTAGATGCTCAAAGAATATGTGTTGAATGAGTAAATGGCTTTGTAGGGAGCACTTTCAGAAAATATTTCTGTGAGGCTTACGGTAGATTTACTTCAAGATCGCTGATTTCTCTGGGATTAGATGATTCCATGTTTCTTTGTGCATCCTCCTGTTCCGCTGTCCAGACATCTTACTATGTAGATGAGTCCACAGGAGACTTTCAACGAATCCTTGCAGACTTATAAGCAAATGAGTCAGAGAAGTAGAAAATGAATCTTGAACTAAATATATGTAGAGTCTCATCCTGATATCCTCTTTACTTCACAACAGAAAGGAAGACATTTGTTAGGCATGCCACTGGGAGCGAATTAATTAACATCTCTGAGCCTATTTCTTTGTTACAAAAATTATTAGAGTTAGTAGACAGCTCATCTAAATTCCTAGATGTAAGTTCAACATATAAAAAATTAAATTGTAACTCTTCATACCAGCAGCAAATAATTTGAACTATAACTTAAAAATATTATTTATGATAACAATGTGAAAATATAAGATATATGTGCATAAATAAAAGCTATATAAGATCTTGTGGTGAAAATTACAATGCTTTATTAAAAGTCATGAAAGGAGATCTAAGTAATCAGAGAAATAGACCATATTCATGGATATAAATATTTTATTTTCTTCAAATTAACCTATAAACTTAATACAACTGTAATCAAATTCCTGAGAAGAAATAAAGAAACATGGCCAGAGTTTTTTGTGGGTTTGACAAGCTGGTACTGTCATTATATAAAAGAGTAGTGGCAAGAATAATCAAGACAATTCTGAAAAGGATCAGGTAGTGAAAACATAGAGGAAATAAGGCACCCGGCCAGGCACAGTGGCTCACACCTGTAATTCCAGCACTTTGGGAGGCTGAGGCAGATGGATCACAAGGTTAGGAGATCAAGGCCATCCTGGCTAACACAGCGAAACCCCATCTCTACTAAAAATACAAAAAATTAGCTGTGTATGGTGGCACGCACCTGTGCTCCCAGCTACTTGGGAGGCTGAGGCAGGAAGAATTGCTTGAACCTTGGAGGCAGACATTGTAGTGAGCTGAGATGTGCCACTGCACTCCAGCCTGTATGACAAGGTGAGGCTCCATCTCAGAAAAATTAAAAAAAAAATTTTTCAAGTTACCCTTAGTTGCCTACTGACAGCAAATAAGACAGTGTGGTTTGGTGGAAGAAGAGAAAACAGACCAATACAAAAGAATACAGAGTTCAGCAACAGATCCTTGCAAATAATATGTAACAAAACTTAAAGATCAAAAAGGAAAGGACGGTTTAATCAATAAAACTAGCCAGGACAACTGGTTATCTGTGCAGAAAAAATTAAAATAGATCCTCTCTTCACTCAATTTCCTAAAGTTATCTCCAGATAAATCAAGATATGAAAATGAAAGTGAATCTTTAAACATTTTGGGAAGAAATATTACAGAATATCTTTCTGAAGGATTTCTAACACTTAAGAAAAAAAGGTTGATAAATTTGACTTCATTGAATTCACAAATGCTATTGAGTAAAGAGTTTCAGTTGAGAAAGATCCAAAAGCTCTGAATATGGATGCTGGTGATGCACAACCATGTGAATATATTTAATGCTACAGAATTATACACACAAAAATGATTAAATGGTAAATTTCAAGCTATGTATATTTTACCACATCTTTAAAAACCCAAATACCATTAAACAGTGAAAAAACAATTGATAAGCTAGAAGAAAAAGTTTTTACAATGAGTAACCACAATACGTAATAAGCCATACAAATAAGTGTTAAAACAAACAAAGGAAATTCAAAAATGGTCAAGGTTTATGGATAGGCAATTCACAGAAGATAAACTCTACATGGTCAATTAGTATATAATAAGATGCTCATACTTACTAGCCATCAGAGAACTGTAAATCAACACTTCAATAAGATATTTTACATCTACCATATTGGCAAAAATTAAAATGTCTGATAATACTAAATGTTGGTCAGAATATGAAAAATGCAAACTCTCGTCTTTATTGGTGAGAGTGCCCATTGATACCACCAGGTATCAAACACTTTTGAGGTAATACTGGCAGTATCTTACTGCAATGAACTGAATGTTTGCATCCTCTTAAAATTCATACACTGACGTCCGCACCCCCAAGGTGATGGTGTTAGAAGTGGGGTTTGGGGAGGTGATTAGGTTGTAGTAAGGGCAGAGTTCTCATGAATGGGATTAGTGTCCTTATAAAAGAGATCCCTGAGAGCTTGTTTGCCCCTTCACCATGTGAAGACACAGCAAGATGGCACCCTCTATGAACCAGAAAATGGTCCCTCACCAGATACTAGATCTTTGGTACCTGGAACTGGGACTTCCCAGCCCCCAGAACTGTGAATACATTTCTGTTGTTTTTAAGCCACTCAGTCTATGGTAATTTATCATAGCAGCCTGATGGACTAAGACACTTAAGAAATTCAAGATGGCCAAACCCTATGACTCAGAAATTCTACTCCTAGGTAGAATTACCTAGGAGTAATTCTCTCTTAGACAGACTCTTGCACCCCTGCCCAGCACAAAGAAATGACTGAAACAGCCAACAGTCAAAAGCACAATAACCTAACTGTCCAATAACCTAACTGTCCATCAACAGACATATAAGTAAATAATATTATAGTCACACATGGAATAAATGACAGCAAAAAAATGAATAAACCAGAACTTCATGTGTTAGCATGATACATCTTTTTAAAAGTTTTATAATTAAAGCAAATCTCAGAAGGACATATACTACAATATTCCATTTAGATAATTTTTTTAAATACATGAAACAAAATGTGTTGTTTAGGGATTCCTGTAGATGTCATAAAAGTATGAAGATGACTAAAGGAATGGTAAACACCGAAGCCAGTTCAATGGCTAACTCCAAAGTGAAGGAGGCTAATGTGATCTGAGAACAGTACCCGGAAGGCTTTAACCATTCTAATAATATCTTCTTTCTTAAAATGGAGAGCTGGTAAACTGTTACTTATGATAATCTCTCTGCCTTCTGTATATTTAAACTATTTCCTAATAAGTTTTAAAAATATATTTAGATTGATTGATCCAACTTAAAACAAGAGCAGTCACATGAGGGTGTATAGGGCTCCTACTCTTGTGCCCTGCTTACATAAAAGTGGAGTTGGGGTTCTCTGTCCCCTTTCTGGGCTAAGAGGGACCATGTGAGTTCCTAGCATCCTTGCTGTATTTCTAGTTACCCTGTCTCCCTGGACATATTCTCAGTGGGCCTTCATAAGCATCCAGGCCAAAAACTTTTAAAGCATTTTGCCTTTAGTGCTGGGCACAGTGGACAAAAACCTTTATCCTCCTTAGGGGAATAAAGCAGCCAGCAGGAGAAGGGGCTGAAAAGAGCAGAACAGGGCAAACAGATCCCAACTTTGGCTCTCAGGCAGACATTATCGTAGATTAACTGTTATTCCTCTGGCCAGAAGGAACACCAGAGCTTTGGGCGTTTACATCAAGTATGCAAATAAAACCAGTTCACCCACTCCACCCCAGGAGGCTAGCGGGCAAAATCTGCATTGCCTTTAGGTTTCTCTCCACATCTCATACTACACACCTGTCTTTCTGCAACTGCCAAAGGTGGGAGTTGTCAGCATAAATCAGCAGGGCATTTTATTTGTCTCTTGACATGAGCTGTGTCAACCCAGGGTGCGCTCCTGAAATCTGCCATCCATTGGCCCTGCTCCTTCTAAGGAAGTGCGCAGAGAGATTACAGGGTAACAGGAAACAAGAACTGCCACCAGAGCAGCTAATAAAGAAGAGGAACATGGGCCAGTGATGAGAGTAGACCGTCCCTAAAGCTGCCAGACCAGCCCAGGAAAGGTGCTGCTAGCAGAATATTTGTTGAGTTTCTGTCCATTTTATCCCCAAACCAAACTGTGGGAGTTACAATTCAAGATGAGATTTGGGTGGGGACACAGCCAAACCTTCTCCTCCTTCTCCATCTTCTTCTCCTCCTTCTCCCCCCCTCTCTCTCTTTCTCTCTCTCTTTCACACACACACACACACACACACACACACACACACAGAGGCACAGAAATTTCTCTCTTATGCAAACACACCTCTCTTCCTCTATCTGTCTCTCATACACACTCATCCCCTGGCCTGGTGGTGAGGAGCATGGGCTCTGGCACTACCTGGATTTGGATCCTGGCTATGTCACTTGCCAGCCTGATGACCTTGGGCAAGTTATTAAGCCATTGAGGGCCCCAGTTTCTCCTTCCCCAGAAAGAATGATAATAGAAATCTGGTACCTGCCTCATCCTTATTTCCAGGAAGATGAAATGAGTGAACATGGGTTAAGCACTGAGTACTGGTATAGAACGAGTCCCAGGTAACATGAGTATCTGGTCAGTTAAGCAGTGCAGTATCCCATTCCTCATCCTCTCCCCACTTGTCCTTCCTCAACTGATCCCAGTAAGACTCCCAAACAGCCTTCTGGCTACTCTGCCCTTCTCTCCCCTAGGCAGGGAGAAAAGTGGGTAGATCGGGGTATTAGTCACCCCACCTCCTCCCCCAAGTTTTGGAACAATTGCAACCATGCCAGAAGGGGAGGTTCAAGGCTCCCTTGCCCCAGTCACCAAGTTTTTCGGTATCTTGCTCAGGATCACTGAATGTGCGGGGACAAATGGCAGCCTGTGACCATGGTCAGTTCACCTGTGCCCTAGCTGTGTTTGGGGAGAGCCAGATAGAATCTAACCTGCTCTCTTTTCCTGGCATTAAGTGAGCATTGTAGAAATGGCACGTGTCCCACCTCTTTCTATCACTGCCCTGCAGCCCTGATTGGGCAGGGGGTGGGGTTGCCCCATTTCCCCAGAAATATTGCTAATGTTTATTAAACAATTAACATGTGCCTGGCCCTACATGAAACACTTTACATCTATATTATCTGCTTTAATCCTCCCAAGAACCCCTTGAAGTAGGTATTCATACTATGCCCATTTTACAAATAAGGTTAAATACAGATTAGGGAGCTTAAGTGACATAGCAAGATCTTACCTCTCTTACCCCCTTCACATTTAGCCTTGGATTTGCTTGAATCTGTTCTGCTGGCCTCTCTGTCAGGAGTAGGGGGTGTTGAGGTAGGGTGTGGATCTTCTTCTGTGCATCATCGTGGCTTCCTGACAGCATGTAAAATGTCTAGTGTGGGCTGAGAATGTAGTAAACTTTCTATTTTTACGAGATAGTGTCTCCCTCTGTCACCCAGGCTGGAATATAGTGGTGCATTCTTGGGTCACTGCAACTTCTGCCTTCCAGGTTCATGCAATTCTCCTGCCTCAGCCTCCCTAGTAGCTGGAATTACAGGTGCCCTCCACCATGCCCAGCTAATTTTTTGTGTTTTAGTAGAAATGGGGTTTTACCTTGTTGTCTGGGCTGGTCTTGAACTCCTGACCTCAAGCTATCAACCTGCCTCGGCCTCCCAAAGTGCTGGGATTACAGGTGTGAACCACCACACCAGGCCATGTAGTAAACTCTTAACAAATGCTAGCTATTTCTGCTGTATAATATTCAATGACTATGCTGGATTAGGCCCTGGGAGTGGGCAAAGACTGTAACACCATCCTGACCTCCAGGTATTTACATTCTAGTGTGGAGGAGGATGAGAGGGGCAAAAGATCTGAACAGAACACCTCATCAAAGATCTACAGATGGCAAATGAGCATATGAAAAATGCTCAGCATCATGTGTCACGAGGAAATTACAAATTAAAACAACAGTGAGCTATCCCTGCACATCTATAAGAGTGGCAAAAATCCAAAACACTGACAACACCAAATGCTGGTGAGGATGTGGAGCAACGAAACTCTCACTCATTGCTTGTGAGAATGCAAAGCAATACAGCCACTGTGAAAGAGAGTTTGAGAGATTCTTACAAAACTAAACATACTGTTATCAAACAATCCATCAATCATGCTCATTGGCATTTACCCAAAGGAGCTGAAAACTTACGTCCACACAAAAACCTGCATGTAAATGTTTATAGCAACTTTATTCATAATCATCAGAGTTTGGAAGCAACAAAGATATCCTTCACCAGGTAAATGGATAAACTGTGGTACATCCAGACAATGGCATATTATATAGTGCTATAGAGAAATCAGAAATCAGGTTATCAAACCATGAAAGACATGGAGGAAATGTAAATGCATATTACTAAGTGAAAGATATAAATGTAATTGGCTTCTTTCACTTAGTAATATACATTTACATTTCACTTACTACTAATTACTAAATACATTTCACTTATTACTAATTACTATTACATATTACTTATTACTAAGTGAAATGTAAATGCATATTACTAAGTGAAAGAAGCCAATGTGGAAAGGCTACATATTGTATGATTCCAACATGAAATTTTGGAAAAGTGTGGAGACAATAAAAAGATCAGTGGTTGGCAGGGGTTGGGGGAGGGAGGGATGAATAGGCAGAGCACAGAGGATTTTTAGGGCAATGAGACTATTCTATATGGTGCTATATGGTGGATACATGTCAATATAATTTGTTTAAACCCACAGAACGTACAATACCAAGAGTGAAGCTGGAAATAGCCTAGGGACTTTGGATGGCAATGATGTGTCAATGTAGGTTCATGAATGGTAACAAAAGGCCGAGGATGTTGACAACGGGGGAGGCTACGACTGTGTGGGGGCAGGGGATATATGGGAGCTCTCTGTATTTTCTGCTCAGTTCTTCTAAAAAGCTATAGGTCCTAGTGAACCTAGAACTGGTAAATAAATAGACCTAAAATATAAAATAGACCTAAAAATAAAGTCTGTCTTGAGAAGATGATGCAGGGTGGACACTGACATTGAGACACTAGCTCTAGCCTTGCCACCCTAAGACCTCAGAATAATTACCTAATCATTTCTGAAAAATGAAGAAAAGGGACTTGATAAAAATCCTAGCCTCTTTTCTCTCTAGGTCTTGTATAATAAAACTTATATTCTGGAACTTGAATCATCCCACGAACATTTTTGTCTTTGCTGACCTGAATCCTCTTTATATGTAATTTTCCTGTGTCTATGTCAAGTAAAGTTAATCCGATTATAATCATGTCATCAGACCTTTCTGCAATTGTTACTAACACATAGAGGGTAGATTCCAGACAAAATTGTGGTGGAAGCAAACGTGCCTTTGCTGTCCCGCGGCTTCCCTTTCCGCCTCTCTTCCCTTACCATTTCTGTCTCCTGGGAGCCTAGAATCCTCATCCTCTTCTCCTTTTAAAAGACCTGCTGCCAGGAAATGGTCTCTGTATTTCTCCCAGATATGCTTCTCCCTGTCCTTGTGGAATTCTGATCCAGCTCTGTAAAGGGAACCCATGGTATAAGGCATCTGATTCCATATCCAGCTCCTTCACTGGATTCTAAGCTCCTCAGTGTTAAGAACTGTATCTCACTGTGAGCACAGGCTTGGTTTATAGTTTCAAGTAAGCCACTTCACATCAAAGGGCCCACTGCTGGTGAAGCCTGCTTTGGTAGCTTTCCACGAAGTATATTTGAACCTTATTATTCGTGGATGGTGTGTTTTCTTTCTTTTTTTTTTTTTTTTTGAGATGAAGTTTCGCTCTTGTTGCCCAGGCTAGAGTGCAATGGCGCGATCTTGGCTTATCGCAATCTTCACCTCCCAAGTTTAAGCAATTCTCCTGCCTCAGCCTCCCGAGTAGCTGGGATTACAGGTGCCCACCACCATGCCCAGCTAACTTTTTATATTTTTAGTAGAGATGAGGTTTCACCATGTTGGTCAGGCTGGTCTTGAACTCCTGATCTCAGGTGATCCACCTGCCTCAGCCTCCCAAAGTGCTGGGATTACAGGCATGAGCTACCGTGCCTGGCCCAGATTGTGTATTTGCAAATATACCTACAGTTACTCACTAAAATGTATTTGTAACTCCAAAATCAACACTCGTAGAGCGCTTCATGGACACGCATAGAGAGGGGAAAAATGTGAGCAGCCCGAGGCACACATTCCCAGTTGAGGTCAAACGAGGCAACACTGCCTTCTTGTGTCAACTGCCATATTCTACAACGTGTCCTTTTTGCGATCTAGGCTTGACGTGTCTTACAAAGAAAACACACGTGTTAGCTAAGCTCCATTCGGTCATAAGTTCTAGTGCTGGTGGACCTGAGTTCAATGTTAGTCAATCAATAATGTATACTAAACAAGGTATCTTTCAACAGAAACACACATAAGATTATATATTGATTGATTGATCAAAAAGTTATCACCAGAGGCTCCAAATAATCTAACCCTGCATTGTCCCTCAGATCAATGGCTTAGTATTTGTTCATTCCGTGTTCACCGTGACTTTATAGAACATAACTAACACGAATAATTAGAATCAACTGTATTTGCATTTTTGCAAGGAGAAGAGGCCTGAATTCTTTTTTTTTTTCTTTTTTTTTTTTGCCAGGCTGCAGGGCAGTGATGCGATCTTGGCTCACTGCAATCTCCGCCTCCTGGGTTCAAGCAATTTCTCCTGCCTGAGCCTCCAAAGTAGCTGGGATTACAGGTATGAGCCACCACACCCAGCTAATTTTTTCTTTTTTTTTTTTTTTTTTTGTATTTTTAGTAAAGACAGGGTTTCACTATGTTGACCTCAATCTCCTAACCTGGTGATCCACTCACCTCAGCCTCCCAGAGTGCTGGGATTACAGGCGTGAGCCACCACACCTGGCCTCTTTACAGGGATTCTAAGACCATGCTGAACAAGTGGGCTCATTCAGTCAACAAACAAGGTGGAGGGACAGCCAGCCCAGTTTTCCCCAATGTCATGCTCTTCCCCTGAGTCCATACAGTTTAAAATACTCTACAAAATTGTCCCAGAAAAGTAAAAACGGCACCTACTTTTCTTCTCGCTTTCCAGCCCATGATTTTACTGTGGGAAATCTAAAGTAAAAGCTAATTGTCTTCAGCACTTAAACTCTATTAGAAATGCCACTGATGAGTAATAGGTTTTTTAAACCACTTATTATGATTAAAACAATAACTTCTTACCTAACCCTTAGGTCTGAAATACTCTAAATTCATATCCTTTTATTAAAGATTAAAATACAGATTAAGTATTAAAATGTAAATTGTACTGAAGCTCCATAGAACCCATTAGGCCAATATTGAGCAAAATAACACTTTACCACTCAGGAATGCAAATAAAAAGGCATCAAAATCTGCTACTTATAACTTGAATCTGGGGTCCATTAATTTTGCATGCTTTTTTCCTAAAGAAAAAAAGATATGGGGGAAATAACCTTAAAAACAAAGAGCAAGAATAAAAATTAAAAATGCAGCTAAGTGGTAGATTAGCTTCCTGTGGCTACAATAACTTGTTTGCTTAAAGCAGTAGAAACTGCCAGGGCAGTGTCGCACACCTGTAATCCCAGTGCTTTGGAAGGCCAAGGTGGAAGCATCATCTGAGGCTAAGAGTTTGAAACCAGCCTGAGCAACATAGCGAGACCCTGTTTCTACCACCAAAAATATGTCTAAGCATGATGGCGCTCACCTGTAGTCCCAGCTAACTCAGGAGACTGATGGGGGAGGATCACCTGACACCAGGAGTTTGAGGCTGCAGTGAACTGTGATAGTGCCACTGCACTCCAGCCTGGGCAATGGAGTGAGACCCAGTCTCTCAAAAAACAAACCAAAAAACCCAGCAGAAATGTACTATCTCATGGTTCTGGAGGCTAAAGTCCAAAATCATTTCAACTAGGCCAAATCAAGGTATCTCTGCTCTAGGGAAGAAACTATTCCTTGTTTCTTCCAATTGTTGATGGCTGATGGTGTTCCTTTGCTTGCGGCCACATCACACCATGGTCACATCACTTTCTCCTCTTCTCTGTGTGTGTCAGCTGTTCATCTTCCTCCCTCTTATAAAGATACATGTGATTGCATTTAGAGCCCGTCTGTATAATCCAGGGTAATGCCCCATCTCAAGATTTTTAATTCAACCATATTTGCATTATCCTTTTTTGCCATATAAAGTAGCATTCACAGGTTTCAGTGGTTAGGGCATGCACTTTTTTTGCAGGGCCATTAGCCTACCACAAGTGGTAAAACTAATATTAATTATATCTATACACCAGTGACCTAGCATAATGAAAAATAAGAGAAGTGCCTATAACACCCACTCTGTGTCCCTGAGCCCCCATACTTCGTGGTTGATTATCATTCTTTTGTAATAACAATGACGATCAGAGCAAACATTGATCGAGCACCTGCTGTGTGCCTGCTCCTGTGTTGTGAGTTGCCATGCATTATCCCACAGAATTTTCACAATTATTCTTATGAGGTAGGACCATTATATTTCCATATTCTGTGGATGTGGAAACTGAAGAAGCTAAATCCACACGAAGAGAATGGCAGAACCGGATTCAAAGTTGGGGAGGGACATCCAGCCCCAGTGCCTGCCTCTGGCTCACCAGTGGTGCATCCTGGCTTTATGAGAAAGAACATCTCACAGGCAGGAGTGGGTGTTATTGCCACAGGCATGTAGTAGAAGCCTCCAACTACCAAACTGTGTGTGGACTACGGCTTCCTGAGTTTCATATTACCCTAAGAGAAAATGCTGTGCTAAGAAAGTCGAGATCTCCTTTTAAGTTATAAAGAGTGGAACAGCTACTGAGGAGTTCATTTTAAGTCTATCTGAGAATTCGGGCAAAGTCTTACCTTCCAGAAGGTGAATGGAGCAGATCTGCCGCACCAGTTCCCCTTGATTGTTGATTCCAGGAATTCCTATGAATAGCAACAGATGAGTATAGGCACTAACTAAGCCCATGGGGGTTAATGACGTTCACAGAGTATAAGGCTGCAGAAGCTGCAGATTCTTTTACATTGTGTTTTAGCAGTGCAGGAGCAGGATGGACCCATTAAATGTCTGATGTTGAGATGCCCAGTGATATAAGCCAGACTCACTGCTGACATGGATTAAATGGGCTGTAAAATGATTTTTCTGAGCCAAATGGTCCACTCACTGTCCTGGAACACACCATCTCCTGCCTGTGCTCACACTGCTCTTCTTGTCTCAACCCCCAGCTCCCCACCAGCCAGCCATTGTCACATATTGAGCACCTAATATATTATGCAAGGCATTAGGCTGGGTGCTGCCCATAGAAAAGCAATTGAACAAGATTCCCCTCCCACCTCAAAAGTGGAACCTAGAGTCAGGTCATGGGAAAGGAGAAGTGGGCGGTTTATTCCAACACTCTTAAAATGATAAGGGCTACCCATTCATTCATTCATTCATTCAACAAATATTTTTCTGGTTATCTACTGCAGTGGCCCCAACCTTTTCTGCACCAGGAACCAGTTTCGTGGAAGACACGGGGGAGTAGGGGGATGGTTTGGGGATGAAACTGTTCCACCTCAGATCATCAGGCTTTAGATTCTCATGAGGGACACGCAACCTAGGTCCCTCTCATGCACAGTTCACAATAGGGCTGGCTCCTATGAGAATCCAATGCCAGTGCTGATCTGACAGGAGGCGGGGCTCAGGCCGTCATGCTCACTGGGCAGGTAGTCACCTCATGCTGTACGGCCAGTTCCTAACAGGCCATGGCTGGGTACCAGTCCACGGCCCAGAGGATAGGATCCCTGATCTACTGTGTGCCAGGCACTAAGGAAGTAAAAACAAATGAAAATTAAAAGACGTATAACCCAGTCTGAGAGAGAGAGAGCAGCTAACGCTTCTAGGAGAAGTTGCAGATTTCACTTCATCTACACGACAGATAGGAATTATCTAGACCCAGTAAGAGGAGGATTTTCCAGGTGGCGGAGTAGTTCTGTAAGGCTGGGTCTGGGGAAACCCGGTAAGAACTGTAATAGGTAAGCATGGGGAGTTAGCGTCAGAACTTGGAGGAGTTTGAAGCCCATGTGGAAAATTCCAGGTTTTATTCCAAGGGGAAAAGGAGCTCTTAAAAACTTTTAATTTTTTTTTTATAAAGAAAAACTGTATTTTCATCACAAGAAGCATCCACACTCTGTATAACACACACCATCAAAAGTGTGTTTGGGAGGCCGAGGCGGGTGGATCACCTGAGGTCAGGAGTTCAAGAGCACTCTTCTGTCCAAGGTGATGAAATTCTGTCTTTTCTAAAAAAATACAAAAGTTAGCTGGGTGTGGTGGCACGCATCTGTAATCCCAGCTACTCAGGAGACTGAGGCAGGAGAATCCCTTGAACCCAGGAGGCGGAGGTTGCAGTGAGCCAAGACTGTGTCATTGCACTCCAACCTGGGTGACAGAGCAAAACTCTCTCAAAAAAAAAAATGTTAGGAAAACAAAAAAAGTTTTAAAAATTGATGTGGGTTGTATCCCTGTGAATTTTCTGGTTGTGATATTACCATTATGTAAGATCTTACCGGGGGATGGGTGGGGGGATTAGGTAAAGAATATTGTTATTATTTCTTAAAACTGTATATGAACTACAATTGTGTCAAAACAAAAGTATCATTTTAAAAAACGTATACACACAAAATAAATTAAGTCAGAGAGATCTGCATGGGGTAAAAACATTGATATCGTAACACCAATGGCTGTGCCCGCAATTTCCATTTCACTGCAAAGGAGCTGGGCCTGCTCAGGGCACCCAGAGGAAGGAAAAGTGGAATGGCTCAGATGACACTGGAATTCTATTAAAGAAGAGCAAAATAGTGTAGTTAGAGATAAGAAGTGGCTGCTAGACTGGCTCAGAGGTGGGAGTTGCCGAACTCACAGCTTACTCACAACAAAATTATGTTATTTCCTTGGCTATTATTGGATGCTATGCCAGTCAGTGGCTTCCCAGCCTGCAGAACTGCCAGTGTTGTTTCTAGCAATGCTCCTTGAATACTTATAAACACACGATAAAAACTGCATAGTTGAATAAACACGAATACGCAGTAAGATATGTCCTAATATTCAATTCATAAGACAAAGTATAACAGACAATTTAGAGCTTAAGGGTTTCTTGAAAGGTTTTTAACAATGGGAAGGACATGTTCAAATTTATCAAGCAGAAAATCCCTCTGGCAGCAGTATGGGCAATTTATTGCAGGAGATGAAGAGCAGAGGGAGAAACAAGGTCTTCTACCACAGTGGTCATGAAGAGACGATGGATTCTAGAATCAGCAAAAATTACTATCTTAATTTACCACAAATCCCCAATAGAGTTTGGCCCCTGACTTTGGCTGCAAAACAGAAACCTCAAAATAGCAGTGATTGAAACAGGATAAACATTTTGTTTATCCTTTATAAAAAAAAAAAAAAAGAAGTCCAGAGGTATAGAATGTCCATTCAGGTATAGAATGGCAGCTCCAGAATCATCAGGGACTTCGGCTCTGCCTGTCTTTCTGATCTACGGATGTACATAGATACCATCCTTAAGTTACTTCATGGCTCAAGATTGCTGCCAGAACTCTGCTATTATGATCATGTTCCAGGGAGCAGAAAAGGAGAATGTATTCCCCCTTCCAGTGTGTAACTCTAAAAAAGCCTTCTCAGAACTCCTACACAGCATCATTATTTATATCTCATTGGCCAAAATAATGTGGCCATGCCAACTCACAAGGAAGGCAGAGAAATAAAATATTCTAGCTGGGTGCCTTGCTAACCCCACTTCCAAATCTGGAATGGATAACTGATGGATAATGAGCAGTCTCTGTCACAGCCATCCGTCAGGTAAGGCACAGAGAAGGTGAGAATCTCCTGGTCCTCCAGGACGTGAGTCAAGGAGCACTGTAGACACTGTAATGTGTCACCATAGTCCCCATCAAGGAGGGGCTTGCTGCAGAGGGTACTGTGGCAGAGAGACTTCCCTGCCAGCCCTTCAGAGACTGCCTCAGCTTTAGAGAGCCTCCTAGCCCAGGGAGCCTCCGCAGCCTTTTTCAGTGACTGTTGATGTAAAAATGTAAAGACCTGTTCATCATGGTCTCAACAGGGCCAGTTGTAAAGGACTATTATGGCTCTGGGGACTCTCATGGAGTTGGTCAAGACTATTGTTGAGCCACACTGTAGCTTGACTTCTCTCTCTGCCCACTCTTGCTTCCCTGCCCTTCCTTCCACAGTGGTGGTCCTCAGGACTCTCCGTAATAAACCTGCATGCTAATGTGCTCCAGATTCTGCCTCCTGAGTAACCCAGACTATGCTGAGGAGGAGGATGCCTGCTTGGGGCCAGGTATCAGAATTTCCAGGAAAAAAAAAAAGTTCATATTTCTTGAACATGGAATGAGCTAAAAAGACAGAGAATTGCCACTCTATGCACATTTTCATTTTTCTGTGTCCTGCTTGCTTCTCATGGCTGTCAGTGTGCATGACCGTAACATCCTTTTATGCCCTCCAATGTGTTACTATCCATCCTTTAGGAAGTTTGGACACCAGATACTTCAACTTATTAAAACTGGGTATGAAGAAACGGAAATGGGGCTGGGTGCCATGGCTCACGCCTGTAATCCCAGCACTTTGGGAGGCCCAGGTGGATGGATCACCTGAGGTCAGGAGTTTGAGACCAGCCTGGCCATCATAGTGAAACCTCATCTC
Organism: Sapajus apella; assembly: GCF_009761245.1. Taxonomy (NCBI): domain Eukaryota; kingdom Metazoa; phylum Chordata; class Mammalia; order Primates; family Cebidae; genus Sapajus; species Sapajus apella. Next base: position 4,630,468 of record NW_022436943.1, on the reverse strand, counting down.
TGCTAAAAATACGAAAACAGTTAGCTGGGCACGGTGGATGCCTGTAATCCCAGCTACTTGGGAGGCTGAGGCAGGAGAATCGCTTGAACCCGAGAGGCGGAGGTTGCAGTGAGCCGAGATTGTGTCATTGCACTCTAGCCTGAGTAACAGAGAAAAACTCCCCCCCCAGTAAAAAAAAAAAAAAAAAAAGGAAATGGATGTGTTGGATGAGAGCTTGTTATTCCTAGATATAAAATGCCTGAATGCCATGTGGCGAAACTTCTACCATCTCCAACTGTGCTTGGAGCCCTTTTCGGCTTCTTTTGTTGGTTTCTGGTTAGGATCCTGATAGGTAGGGTGACTCTAAGTACAGTAAGTTAAGAGGAGAGAAAAATTACTCCAGTTTAGTAGTATTTGTTATTCTAGCTCAGGAGTCAGTTTGGTTTTTTGTTTTGTTTTTGAGCTTCCTGGTGCTCATGGAATGTAGCCTCAGGACACTCTCTCTGCATAGACGCCCTTCCTCTGGCATTCCAGTTGCACAGTTTTGAAAAGCCTGTCCGCACAAATGTTCACTCAGGATGGAAAGAGGTCACCTGGATTCCCAGTCGTGTGTGAGGGGTACACACGACCCATTCAGGTAGCTCTCAGAGGAGTAGTGGGTGCCAGGGCTGCGTCTTCCAGCTTGAGGGCCAGCAGGATTTTCCTCTACGGCCCTGCCTCCCAACCAGTGCACCAGTGATTTGCAAACAGTAGACTGCACCAGAACCTTAGCACTTAGAAATGGTTTTTCATTTTCATGATTCAGAGAAAACATTATTTATACAGGACCTGTGAATATACCCAGCCAGTCAGGGGGAAAAAAGCGAAATTAGTGGAAAGAAAAGGGAACCTTGCTATCCATTTCCTGGAGGAGTTTAGATTCTAGGTTCGTGAGCGGCAGATGTTTGAGACGCAAGTCCACACACTATGTGACTTTTGAGGCGTTCCTGTTCACAGATCTTTCTGGCTTTTCCCATTTGTCTCTGCCAACAGTTGGAACCACCATCTTTATTCATCTGAATTTTTAAAAATCGAAATTGCAATAGCACTTTTCCTCACACAAACACTAGTCAGGGCAGGGAGGCTAAGCAGTCTACAGCAGTTTTCTCCAGGTCTGTTTTAAGGAAAATCACAAGGAAAAAATTCACGTCCATTTGAAAAATATTAACCCAAACAAGTCTGTAAATATATTTACACAGAGACTCGTATTTACCTTTAAATCTTCCAGGGCCTGCTGCCTGGAGGATGGCACGTCTAAGTATTTGTTCAATAAATGAATAAAGTGAGGAAGTGAATGACTGAATTACTGAGTGAATAAGTGAATGTAGGCTCAAGACATTTACTAGTAGGAGGATAAAATAAGCACACAAAAGCTATGATACAAAAAAGACTGAATGCTGGGAGGAGGGAGGAGGGGATGATGACACCAGGTTAGATACTCAGCCCTGACTGCCTGTCAGACTCATTTGTTAGAGTCAAATGAAGGGCTTTAAAAATCCCAAAGTCCAAACTGCACTCCACATCAGTTAGACCAGAGCAGCCCCAGGTGTTAGTATTATTTAAAATTCCTCAGGAGATTTCGGGGTGCATCCAGCGTTGAGAACGAACCATGAGATAAGAAGATCAAGAAGAATATAGGAAGTGGCTTTTGTGAACATCCTTTAAGGATGGGTAGAGTTTTGACTTGAAGAAATCAGCAGGAATACAGGAACATGGTAGCTTAACGTGCCCTAACTTTTTTTCCCACCCAACTACAATTCCAGCCTGACTGTTATCCTACATAATCCAGGCAGATGGTAGGAGCTGATAAGAGGGCACCTGCACTGTTAAGTGGCTTCTCCCCTCTGGGCTACGTGAGAGCCTGGGCACTAGTGTCTGAAGGACTCAGGTTAGGTTCTGAATGGAGTTTCCCGGGAAAGCTGGCCCCAAGGGATTCCTCATCCCTGAGGAAAGTCCTCATCAGCTGGAAAGGCATATCTGATTTCCAGGGCTGGAAAGGCAGGTTGAGGCCATTTCATCTTTGAGGTGGGAATGACAGGAGACACAATAAAACATAAAGCCTTTCTTCTACCTTCTTTTCTACTTTCTTCTACCTTCACAAGGGCCCAGCAACCCCTATGTGCTCCACTGCTGGCCTTTAGGACTGAGACCACAAGACCATCTCCTGCCCTTGGAAATGAAACCACATAAAATTCTTAGCAGCTATACCTGAGCTCTAAGGAGTAAACACAGAAAAACCACACATCAGAGAGGGACAATAGCTAGAGAGAGAGAAAAATGACAAAGCAATCAGGACAGAAGTACTCATGAAAAATTAGAGCTACTGGAGGAGATAAGTCTATGACCTGTACAAAAAAAAGAAGAAAATAACAAAAGAAACTGAGGAGATTTAAGAAAAGCCCTTAAAAGACCACCTGGAATTTAAACAAATAAATATGACTTTTCAAATGAAAACTAATTGGATTAGGTGAAGAGTAGAATAGTCAGCGTTGAGATTCAACTCAGGGCCTGAGGATCAAGGCAAGATGTCCACTGCACAGGAAAACAGTAATTCCAGATGAAGAAACAGGTGGGAAGAGGCAACAATTAAGCAATAGTGCATGAACATTTCCTGTGGATAAAGAATTATCAGAGGCTGGGCGCGGTGGCTCATGCCTGTAATCCCAGTACTTTGGGAGGCCGAGGTGGGTGGATCGCCTGAGGTCGGGAGTTCGAGACCAACCTGGCCAGCATGGTGAAACACTGTCTCTACTAAAAATACAAAAATTATCCAGGCATGGTGGCAGGCACCTGTAATCCCAGCTACTTGGGAAGCTGAGGAAGGAGAATTGCCTGAACCCGGGAGGCAGTTTGCAGTGAGCCGAGATCACGCATTGCACTCCAGCCTGGGCAACAGAGCAAGACTCCATCTCAAAAAATAAAAAAAAATAAAAAGCATCAGAAAGTATATTGGAAGATTTCACTGGTTTAGAATAACTTAAAGAGGAAAGACATACACCCAAGCATATCTTGGTAAAATTTCTGAATTCCACAGAGTTTAAAAATTCACAGATAAAGAGAACAAGGAAGAAGAATCAGATTGACACTTAACATTGCTGTATTGAAAGTTAATAAAGTGACATTTATGGACTCGAGAAAAAAGGACTGTGCCAGCGAAGACATCCTTCACATATCAGCAAGAAATAAAGAAACTTGGGCTACGCAAGAATTCAGAGAATATGTTATTCTCATACCTATCTGGGAAAAACACTAGAGAAAAGTCTCTGGTGAAACGAGTGAATCAGAACAGAGAACTCAAGATACGGAAGAAGAATAAGATAGGAAATAGCAGTGAGCCATGCTTGCCTTTTTTATGTATAATATCTAAACGTATAAATATGTATAATATCTAAACATGTAAAATATCTAAACCCATGAGAGACTATCTAAGAATGTGCAATACAAGTTCTAAATAAGGATTCCTGAAATAGGCAATAAATACTCCAAGTAAATTCTAATAATGGTAACCTAGATTGAATGTTCTTGTATGTCAGTAAAACCTAGAAGTGAGAGGAGACAGCAAGGAAGTCAAAGCATTGATTATGGCTTCTCTGGAGGGGGAGAGGAAAGTGAAGCAGAAAAAGTGTTCTAAAAAAGAGTCAATAAACATGAAAACTGAGTGAACTAAACAGAAACCAAAAATACAGAAGATACTGTCAACAAATCCAAAGGCTAATTCTTTTGTATCGCTCAGTCCCCCCAGGCTGGAAGGCAGGACAATGGTGCTATCTTGGCACACCACAACCTCTGCCTCCCAGGTTCAAGCAATTCTCATATCTCAGCCTCCTGAGTACTTGGAATTATAGGTGCACACCACCACACCTGGCTAATTTTTGTATATTCAGTAGACATGGGGTTTCACCATGTTGGCCAGCCTGGTCTTGGACTCCTGACCTCAAGTGATCTGCTTGCCTCTGGCATCCCAAGGTGCTGGGATTACAGGCGTGAACCACCACACCTCGCCCAAAGGCTAATTCTTAAAAAGTTCAATTAAACAGATAAACCTCTCTCAAATCTAATTAAAGAAAAAAGAATAACAACAACAAAAGACAAGCTTGAGAATGAATGAAGTACCACAGTCTCAGATACAGAAGAGATTTGAACAATTTTAAGAATGTATTACATGCTAGCTCCATGATAATAAAGTTGAAGATCTAAAGGAAATTACCAAAGTTAATCCAAGAAGTGAAAACCTGAATAACTAATTATAGTGGGTGAGATCAGGAAGATTATTAAAGATAAACCATTGAAAAGGGTATCAGGACAGAGGAGTCCACAGCTCAGTTTTCTAATCCTCAAAGAATAAATAATAGTAATGTTCATCAATATATTCTAGGCCAAGGAATAAAAATGGAAGCTTCTGAATTTATTTTACAAAGCAACTTTAACACTAAAATCCAATAAAGACAGCATAAAAAGGAAAATTATAGCTGTAGATGCAAAAATCCTAAATAAAATATTGACAAATGGAATCTAGCAATGTGGCTAAAAGAATGATACACTATAGTAAGGAGAATTTATTCTAGTATTACAAAGCTGAACATCAAGAAATATATCAACATAAATATTATCAAAAAATTAAAGATGGAAAACCATATCATCTTATCAGTACTTTCCGAAAAGGCACTTGATAACATTCAGTAGCTATTCCTATTAAAGCTTTAAGGAAAATAAAAATTGAATGAGGATTATTGGATATAATAAAATCTCTCTATAAAAACCAATAAACAATATTCTAGTCAACAAAACACCAAAAACGTTTCAATTAAAATCAATAATCAGACAACAATATCCACTATTGCCATTTTAATTCAACATTTTCTTAGAAATGTAGAGATTCCAACAAATATAATAAGGTAAGAAAAAGAAATTATTAGTGTAAACATTTGAAAGAAGTGACAAAGTACTGGAATATTTCTTTTTGCTCACAATCCTATCTTTTCTTTTACAGATTTATGCCTGCTATTACCACTACTATTTACTGTTGTCTTGGAGGTTTTTAGAAAATACAATAAGAATATAAAATTGAATAGCTGGTATAAATATTTGACAATATTTTCTTTCATTAATCACAGGATTGCATTCTTAGAAAACCTAGGAAACTAATTAAAAAACAAAAAACACTCAGATTAGCCTGGGCATGATGGCTCATGCCTGTAATCCCATCACTTTGGGAGGAAGAGGTGGGAGGATCATCTGAGGTCAAGGTCAGGAGTTTGAGACCAGCCTGGCCAATGTGGCGAAACCCCATGTCTAATAAGAATACAAAAATTAGCCAGGCTTGGTGGTTCATACCTGTAATCCCAGCTACTCGGGAGGCTTGAGACAGAAGAATAGCTTGAACATGGGAGGTGGAGGTTGCAGTGAGCTGAGATTACACCACTGCACTCCAGTCTGGGTGACAGAGCAAGACTCCTTCTCAAACAAAACAAAACAAAACAAAATACCATTTAGATTCATAAAGACTTCAGTAAGGTGGCAAGGGTTATCAAAATGCATATAACATTAATCATTTATCTGCTATTGCATATTCATCAAGAAATATAAATGAGATAAATATTGAATTAATTTTATTAATAAAAATCTATAAAATATTTTTGTTTATTTGTTTTGAGACAGAGTTTTGCTGTGGAGTGCAGTGGCATGAACTTGGCTCACTGTACTCTTCTCCTCCTGGGTTCAACTGATTCTCCTGCCTCAACCTCCTGAGTAGCAAGGACTACAGGTGCCCACCAGCATGCCCGGCTAATTTTTGTATTTTTGGTAGAGATGGGGTTTCACCATGTTGGCCAGGCTGGTCTTGAACTCCTGACCTCAAGTGATGTGCCCACCTCAGCCTCCCAAAGTGCTGGGATTACAGGAGACTGAGAGGAACTTCTACGAAATATTTTTGAAGGAGAGATATAGAAGATGCAGAGAATACATGATTCAGTTTTTCCAAAGCAAACAATGAACCCAACAAAAAACTCAAATATGTGGAGAGAGAGAGACAGAGAGAGAAGGAGAGAGAGAAAGCACATGTGCTTAAGCATGTGTGTAACAATCACATATCAGATATCACTATATGAACAATAAGGAAGTTAAAAAACTGTTAGCATCTGGTTATCTGGGAGTAAAGAACGGAGAGGGAGGGAAGCTGATGCAGACATTGGAAAAGACGAAGCTGGGAAACTTCAGGGAATGTTTAGAAGAGAATGAGTAGTTCAGGTTGCTTCAGGGGTATTTCTAAGGTTGACGTAACCCAAAGCTCACACTCCGAGGCTGCTGGTGGGGTCCTCTCTTGGAGGATACTGAGGTCAGACTCTCAGTCTTAGAGTACATGGCCGTAGGACATGTCACAGAGTGCGTCCCACCCACCGACATGTAACCTGGTAATATCAGGTCACTAGGAATACCAAGGTACCAAAGTTATTGTAGGAAGCCTGAGCACAGTGCCTAATGTGGTGTGGGTGAGGCACTCCTACAGGTCTCCTGCCTGGGGAGCCATGGCTGTACAGAATCCAAATAACCTCTAGGGCCCACTTGACCCAGTTTTGATAGGTTAAAGTCTACCACTCAACACTTACTAAAATATACTCCAATCTTCACTTCCATCTCTTAACAAACATTAAGGGATCCAATGCATACTCTACATCAAAGCACCTTAAAATACCCTCACCTGGAGCAATGGAAGCATTTTAGAATGAGACAGAGGTGGTTGGTTGTACAACATTGTGAATATGCCAAACGCCACTGAATTGTTTACATTCAAATGGTTAACTCAGTGTTACGTGAATTTCTCCTCAATAAATTATTTAGAGGAGAAACAAACTTCTTTCTCTCCCAGCCTAAGTCGGCTTTGTATCTCCCTCTCAACTCTGCCAAGAATGCTCTCCAAAGCTCAGCCCACAAGCCCAGTCGGTTTAGTTTCCCTCTCTCTTCCTTCCTAAGTTTTCTTGTCCTGTCTCTCTGTACCTACTCTTCTGCCGTGTCTAGATATCCCAGGAGACAGGCTGGCAAACTCGGAATTCTCCATTTGGGGGAGGAAAGAGAGGCACTGAGAGGGAAAAGACTGCTTTTTGTTTAATAGGAGGCGAGAATGGGCAAGGCAAAGGCTGGCATTTATTCAATCGTGAGTTTTGTCCCTTTCCCATGTGTGAGCCTAAGGGAATTCACCGGCTGTCCACCTTTTGCAGCCTGACTTCCTTCACACCCTGAATGGCTGTCCCCGCCTGTCACGATAACTGTTCTTGGCCCTCCCAAAGCCAAGGCTCTGCAGTGGGGAGCCCCATTACTTTTGAATGGGGATGAGGTACCCCTCACTCATGTGGTTAAACTCCCCACCCCCCATCTTGGGGACTTCTCTTGCCCTCCCCTCCTGGACTCTGGGGGAGACAGGGAGGGAGACAGGGAGGGACAGGAGAGCTCCACGCTTGGCAGCACACTGTCTCGAGGAACAGGTGGTTTTGTTTATTTTTCTCCATTTGATTTACAAAATTGTACCCTTTACTAAAACAGCCTTGGGGCTTAAGCACAACAAGTACAGGCACAATGAGATGACATTTAATTAAAATACAGAATTGTAAGCAGGAGACATCATGATGGAGCAGCAGAACTTGCTGCCAAATAAACATTCATGCAGCTACCCCCGTTTGGCTGCTCAGCAGCTTCAAGGAGGAAGCAGGAGGGTCTTAGGCTTGCAGCTTGATCACCTACAGAGAGCAGCAAGGTCAGGGATAGGACCCATCTGTAGGGTCCAAAATGTACAGCCCCAGTCCCGTCCTCTCCTCACTCTGTCCTTTAATGGGGACAGGGGACGGGGGGACGCTTCCCTGGACTGTTTGCTTTCTTTCCCTATTTGTTTTAAGGGAGCAGTCTACTAGTATTACTAGTATCAGAGAAAAGTTCTAGGCTGGCCGCGGTAGCTCACGCCTGTAATCCCAGCGCTTTGGGAGGCCAAGGTGGGAGGATCATCTGAGGTCAGGAGTTTGAGACCAGCCTGACCAACATGGAGAAACCCTGTCGCTACTAAAAATACAAAATTAGCCAGGCGTGGTGGCGCATGCCTGTAATCCCAGCTACCCAGGAGGCTGAGGTAGAAGAATCACTTGGACTCAAGAAGCGGAGGTTGAGGTGAGCTGAGATTGTGCCATTGCACTCCAGCCTGGACAACAAAGCAAAACTCCGTCTCAAGAAAAGAAAAGAAAGGAAAAGAAAAGTTCTAGAAGTCATTATGGTAAAGTAGAAAGAACTTGCTACCTTTCTGTTTTTTTAAAGACAAACTTGGTTCAAATCCTGGCTTATCACTTACAAGCTGTGTTGAATTTGCACAAATCACATAAATTCTCTCAGCTTCCATTCTCTCATGCCTTCTGCGAGGTTGTTGGTCGTAATGACATAACTGGTTTACTGGGAGGCTCAACTCACTAGAGGCATAAACATGAAATGGTTTGATATTTTCTGCAGCTGCCCCCAGCGTGCTGATATGAAATCCCCCCATTTTTTACTGGGTAGCATCTCCTTTCATGACAGCTCAGCCCTATTCCATAACATTGCAGTCACCTTTTATTACTAAACAGTTACTTTTCATCCTTAAGACGCTGTCCTGTTTGTTCATTTTCAAATTTCCATCTTCTAACCAATCCAAATATGCTTCCTCCCCTCCTAGGATTGTCATTATCAATATTTTATCAATACAGAATGCCCAGTGAAATCAGGATTTGAGGTAGACACATAAGTGTGTAGCGTAAGTGTCATATGATCCTTTATTTGTATTTGCGAATCCTTGCAATCCTACACCACCCCCAGCGGCCCAGGTACTCACTCCTTCGGCTTTAGAGAAGTGGTTCGCAGCCTTGGCTGCTCATTAAAAATATCAGTGCCTAGGTTCCACTCCAGACCAGTTAAACCAGAATATCTGGGCACACGAAGCATTTCTGAGACCTTCCCCATGTGATTCTCGCGCGCAGCCCAGGCTGACAGGACTGACGGCCTGCGCCTGGGAGGGCGCCCGGGCCTCCTCAGCTTCCCCCAGCACCTCCTGCTTCCCGGCATGCACTGCGCCGGTGTTGGCGGCAGGAGGAGGAAGAGAGGCAGGTCTCATCTTACTCGGATGCCTGCTGTAAGCTTGTAATCCTCTGATGGCCACCACAGCTCCTCCGTTTGATGACCACGGGCCATTTGTTCCCGGGTATGGCAGGCGTCCAAATATAGGCTCTTCTGCGCAGCCCGTTTGTTGGTCCGTCGGAGGGCCCTGTGAGGGTCTCCCTGCTTCGCCTGTGGTGTGGGAGCTCAGGCCTCAGCTTTCCCTCCCCAGGTCAGCCCTCTGCCAGAAGCAGCCCTGAGGCCCCAAGAGCCTCCTGCTGCCGCCAGTCCCCTCCCTGACTAGGCAGGGTTGTGGGGGGTGTGGAATACTGGGGTTTCTGTCACACGTTGCAGACAGGAATGGAGGGACCTGGGGAAGGGACTGCTCCTTCCAAGCTTTGGTATGTCACGGAAACCTGGGAATCCTGGAAGTCTCGGAACCTCTCCTGGTCCAGGGGCTTGGCAACGTTCCTATGCTAGACAGCCACAGCCCCAAATGAGTATAGGCAGAGGCTCAGTTTAGTCTCCTCCCTTAAGCAGCTTCATAACCCACCCTCCAACCCCGCCACTCCTCGACCTTAGGGAGATGTGGGCCTAACACACAGAGGCCGCCTTCTCCGGGTACTCCCAGTTCACCTGGACTTGGGGGCTTTGTGTTTGTGGGGCTGAAATTGGAATTTCTCAGCAAGCCTGTCGGGACTCAGCTTGTCCCAAACACTGCAGTTTGACCTCTTAGAAGTGGGTGCCTTGCAGCTCTTGTTCTCAGGTGAGAGCCCTAGTTCCCACTGCAACAGTCCTGCAACCGCGACATGGTTCACTCCTAATAGTTGTTTGTTTAAATTTTCTGTGCCAGGCACTGTGCTTAGCTGCTTCATTCATTATCTCTTTTCATCTTCAAAGCAGGGCAGGGAGATAGAAATCACCTTCCTATTTTTCAGGTAAGTAAATTTTGGCCAAGAGTGTTTAAATAATTTGCTGAAGGTCATACGGTTAATGAGAATCAGAGTTCAAATTTGACTCCAAAGGCCTTGCTTTCACTGTTATAATATTTCTCCCACTGTGATGTAATTTATGAATAAAACTTATCTTAGTGTCTGGTATACAGCAGGCACTCCACAAATGTCCATTCTCTTCCTAGATAACACTCAAACTAGAAATCAATCAAGTATAATTTTATAGTATTCAATCCAAGTTACTTGGAAGCAGTTTAAAGCTTTGTTTCATCGTCCCCATGTAGTTATCTATTAACTAATTAGCTCTTTTTATAAACATACCCAGAGCAAGAAAAGATCACTCTTTTTTTTTTTTTAAATTTTACTTTAAGTCCTGGGATACATGTGCAGGATGTGCAGGTTTGTTACATAGGTATACATGTGCCATGGTGGTTTGTTGCACCTATCAACCCGTCATCTAGGTTTTAAGCCCTGCATGCAATAGGTACTTGTCCTAATGCTCTCTCTCCCCTTACCCCCAACCCCCTGACAGGCCTCAGTGTATGATGTTCCCCCCGCCCTCCATGTCCATGTGTTCTCATTGTTCAACTCCCACTTATGAGTGAGAACATGTGGTGTTTGCTTTTCTATTCCTGTGTTAGTTTGCTGAGAATGATGGTTTCCAGCTTCAGCCATGTCCCTGCAAAGGACAGGAACTCATTCTTTTTTATGGCTGCATAGTACTCTATGGTGTATATGTGCCACAAGGATCACTCTTTTAAAACACCTAATATGTGTGAGGCACTGCGCTAGTATTAAAGATAGAGGTTAAATACTTGTATTAGTTCCCCATGACTGCCATAACAAATGACCACAAACTGGTGGCTTAAAACAGTGGAAATTTACTCTCTCATAGATCTGGAGCCCAGAAGTCTGAAATAAAGGTGGTATCAGCAGGGTCAAGCTCCCACTGAAGGCCCTTGGGAAATATCCTTCGTTGCCCCTTCCAGCTTCTGTGGCTCCAGGCTATCACTGTAATCTCTGGCCTTCTCCCTCTATCTGTGTCTTCTTTTTCTGTCTCATCTAAGGATTCTTGTCATAAGATTTAGTACCCACTCAAATAATTCGAGATCCTTAACTTAATTACATCTACAAAGACCCTTTTTCCAAATAAGATCACTTTCACAGGTTACAGGTGTTAGGACATGAACTTATCTTTTGGAGGGCCACCATTAACTCAGTACAAAATGATGGCATGCTATTTTGAAGGAGCTTGAGTTTGGCCTTTGGAGTCAAAACATGTGTTCAAATCCCATTTATGCCACCAACTCACTTGGGCAAATCACTCAACTTTTCTGACACATTAGTTCAGGTCTTCTGAGAAACAAACACCATGTAGAATTAGACATGCAAGAGATTTATTGGAGGAAAATATCTGTGAAGGATTAAAGGGAAAGAGCAGGAATGGAAAAGGACAGTCTTAGACTGCAAGGCAGGTCTGACATCTGTGAAAGGAAAGTGGTAAGGAAGGAGGATTATATAGGAAAAGCCCCAGATCTTTCTGAGACATTTTCAGACAGGCCAATGGGAAGTTCCTGAGTGAACATGGCCCATTAGATGAGTCCTGCATCCTCCAGGAATGGGCCCTCTCTGATGCCCCAGCTGTACTCAGGCACTGGCCAGCAGCAGCTCAGGGAAAGCAGTGCCCTAGTGCAAATTTGGGAATATTCTAGAGTAACACTGGGGCTGTCAGCTAACTATGCACCCCACAGGAGATTCACTGGAAGGAGATATGAGCAGAGTATTTTCATGGGTACCGCATTAGTATTTTCTTTTATGTTTTAAAATTTCTAAAATAATAATACCTACTTGGCTACAATGCTGTAAAGACTAGACACATGTAAAGTGACTAAGGAGGTAGGTCTATGGTAGCTCATCTTCAAGATGGTCTCCAGTGATCCCTGGTTCTTGGTATTCACTCTTGTATAACTTCCTACTGTTGAGTGTGGGCTGGATTTAATAACTCACATCTAACAACTAGAGCAAGATATAAGTGACAGTGTGCAGCTTCTACAATGCATAAAGATCCCATCAAAAAATCAGAATTCTCTTTACTAGAGAAGTAGAAAAACATGATGCGTAACCATGAATCGCTGACACAGCATGTAATCTAATACTTAGATGTGAGGGCAAGTCTAATGGATGACTTCCAGGAAATATTTTCTTATTCTTAAGAATTATTCTTTTCTTAAGAAATATCAAATATTTAAAGAACTGACACCAATCCTTCTCAAACTTTTCCAAAAAATTGAACAGGAGGAAATACACCCTAACTCATTCTAGGTATTCCAGTTTCCCCATATCCTGGCCAATGCTTGTTGTTTTCTGATTTTTTTTTGTTTTGTTTTGTTTTTGATAATTTCCATCTGAATTGATGTGAAGTCGCATCTCATTATGGCTTTTATGTGCATTTCCTTAATGATTAGTGCTGTTGCGCATCTTTAAATGTGCTTATTGGCTATTTGTATATCTTTGAAGCAATGTCTATTTGAGTCCTTTGCCCACTCGTATATAAAGTTGTTTGTTTTGTTTATGTTAAGTTGTAGGAGTTCCTTAAAAATTTTTGATATCGATCTCTTATCAGTTATATAATTTACAACATTTTCTCCAATTCTGTAGGTTGCCTTTTCACTCTGTTTATAGTGTCCTATGATGCATAAAAGGTTTTAATTTTGATGAAGTACAATTTATCAATTTTATCTTTTGTTGTCTTTGCTTTTGGTGTCAAAGCCAAGAAATCATTGTCAAGTCCAATGCCAGTAAGATTTTCCCAATGTTTTCTTCTAAGAATTTTATAGCTTTAGCTCTTATATTTAAGCCCCTGATCCATTTTAAATTAATTTTGGTATGTAGGTGAAAGGTAAGCATCCAGCTTCATTATTTACATGTGGATATTCAGTTTTGAATTATTTATTTTAAATGAATTTAGATGTGTGGAGAAACTTGCTGCATTATTGTTGTTTTTCCCTAAAGATTAGCACAAACTTCATCAGAGACTGTGGAATGATCTTGGTAACCCCAGTCTGGGGGAGAGACAATGATGGCCTGAAATAGAGCTGCAGAACAGGGTGGGGTGGGAGCAGAGGGTCTTAATTTGAGAGCTTCTCCGATGCAGAATCAATAGGATGTCATAGGTGACAGAAATGGCATGTGAAGTCAGGGCACAAGGTCTGTTCAAGTGATAGGGCAGATTATATTTTCTTTAATAGTGCAACATAGAGAAAATATTCTAAAAGCTGGAAGCCACAGTAGAATTTCTCTCAAGGAGCAAATACATTTGCTTAAAAAGTATCTTGGTTTATTAATTGGGGTGAGAAATAAAACATAAACCTTGCTGTAAAGAAGAAGACAGGAAAAAGGAAGGCTGAACTAGTTTGCAAAGGAAATGAGAATGTTCTGGTTTTGCATAGCAGCTGGAGAAGAAGAGGATGAGGAGCCCAGGAAGTGAGAGAAAATAAGTAAGATGCAGGGAAGTTGGAGCCAGAGCTGTTAAGCATGATGATGGAAGCTGGTGACTAAGGGGAAAAGAAAGCCAGATCAGAGGGTGAGCATAGAGACTTTGGAAAACAAGCTAATATTTTATGTTATGTTTTTGTTGTTCTATGTGTTATGTAGCCATCTCCATTGTCTTCAACTTTCAGTAGACATCTGCCACATACTCTGCCTTGTACTACTGGTTCTTTGGAAAGGTAAGCCAAAGAAACAAGGACTCAGTACCTTTATAGGTAGAGAAGACAATGAGGTGAGATGCAAAAGGGAGCTGTTTCCTTCCACAACTATTAAACAAAACCTTGCACTTTTCAAGATTGAACTAATTTGAACCAGTCCCAGTGGTGCAAGAAACACTAAGTAGTGACGGGCTTTTTTTTTTTTTTTTTTTTTTGAGTAACCAAGTTTACTTTGGTTGCTCACTGTCTTCACCCATTTTGTGCTGCTATGACAGAATGACACAGACTGGGTAGTTTATACAGGAAGAAATTTATTTGACTCACAGATCCAGAGGCTGAGAAGCCCAAGGGCATGATGCTGGCGTTGACTCAGTATCTGATGAGGACCTTCTTGCTGTGTCATTCCATGGTGGAAGACAGAAGAGCAAGAGAACAAGAGGGAGTCAAGCTTATTATAACAAGCCCACTGTCAAGATGACTAACCCATTCCCTTGATAACAACATTAATTCACTCATGAAGGCAGAAACTTCATGATCTAATCACCTCTTCCTAAGCTCCATGCCCCAACACTGTTTCACTGGGGATTAAGTTTCCAACACAGAAAATTTGGGGGACACATTCAGACCATAGCACACTCCATCTCTGAAACAATCACTGAGACAAAGAGGTAAGGTTATGCTGACACCAACAGGGTCAAGATCAACCAACTCAAATCATGGCTTCTACACATGGAGATGAGTGTGCATGGATGCTGGAGAGACAACTGCAATGTTCATGGGTTTGAGCCAGTTTTTTTTGTTAGTATATTTTATATATATATATATATATATATATATATATATATATATGTATATATATAAAATTTATAGAGTAGATGAGATATTTTGTTACTAGTGTACAATGCGTAATAATCACATCAGGATAAATGAAGTATCCACACCTGAAGCATTTATCATTTCTTGAACTCTTGACCTCAGGTCATCCACCCACCTCAGCCTCCCAAAGTGCTAGGATCACAGGCGTGAGCCACTGCGCCCAGCCTGTCATTTCTTTGTATTACAAACATTCCAATTGTACTCTTCTAGTTATTTTAAAATGCACAATAAATTACTGTTCACTGTAGTCACCCTGTTGTGCTATCAAATACTAGGTCTTATTTATTCTATCTAACTATATCTTTGTACCCTTTAACCACCACTGCACCCCCACCACACACACACACACACACACACACACACACACACACACAAACACACACACACACACACACACACACTACCCTTCCCAGCCTCTGGCAACCATCATTCTATTCTCCATCTCCATGAGTTCAGTTATTTTAATTTTTAGCTCCCACAAATGAGTGAGCATATGTGAAGTTTCTCTTTCTGTGCCTGGTTTATTTCATTTAACATAAGGACCTCTAGTTCCATCCCTGTTGATCTCATCCTTTTTTATGGCTGAATAATACTCCATTTTGTAAATGTATCATATTTACTTTATTCATTTATCTGTTGATGGATACTTAGATTGCTTCCAAATCTTGGCTATTGTGAATAGTTCTACAATAAATGTGGAAGTGTACATATTTCTTCAAAATACTGATTTCCTTTCTTTGGGGTATATACCTGGCAGTGGAATTTCTGGATCATGTAGTAATTCTATTTTTAGTTTTTTTGAGGAACCACCATATTGTTCTTCATAGTGATTGTACTAATTTACATTCCCACCAACAGAGTTTCCTTTTCTCCACATCCTCAGCAGCATTCATTATTGCCTTTTGGGTAAAAGCTATTTTTTCCTGGGATGAGATGATATCTAATTGTAGTTTTGATTTGCATTTATCTGATGATCATTGATGTTGAGCATCTTTTCATATGCCTGTTTACCATTTTTATGTCTTCTTTAAAGAAATACCTATTCAGATCTTTCACCCATTTTAAAACAGGTTATTAGATTTTGTCCTACTGAGTTATTTGGGCTTCTTATGTATTCTGATTATTAATCCCTTGTCAGATGGATAGGTTGCAGAAGGCAAAGGAGGAGCAAAGTCATCTCTTACATGGCAGCAGGCAAGAGAACATGTGCAGGAGAACTCCTCTTTATACAACAATCAGATCCCGTGAGACTTATTCACTAACACCAGAATAGCATGGGAAAGACCCACAACCATGATTCAATTACCTACCACTTGGACCCTCTCATGACATGTGGGAATTATGGGAGCTACAATTCAAGATAAAATTTGGGTGAGGATACTGCCAAACCATATCATTCAGGATAGCTTTGCTATTCTAGGTTCTTTGTGGTTCCACATAAATTTTAGGATTGTTTTTTCTATTTCTGTAAAAACTGTCATTGGTATTTTGATAGGGATTGCATTGAATATGTAGATTGCTTTTGGTAGTATGAATATTCTAACAATATTGATTTTTCCAATCCATGAACATGGAATGTCTTTTCATTTGTGTGTGTGTGTGTGTGTGTGTGTGTGTGTGTGTGTGTGTGTGTGTCTGTGTCCATTTCCTTGAATCAGTGTTTTATTGTTTTTATTGTAAAGACTTTTCAGTTCTTTGGTTAAGTTTGTTCCTATGTAGCTTATTTTATTGGTAGCTATTATTAATGGGATTAGTTTCTTCATTTCTTTTTCAAATTATTCACTGTTGGCATATAGAGATGCCACTAACCTTTGTATGTTTATTTTGTATCCTGCAACTTCCTGAATTTGTTTATTAGTTCAAATAGTTTTTTTGGTGGAGTCTTTGGGTTTTTCCAAATATAAAATTATGTCATCTGCAAACAAGGATAATTTGACTTCTTCCTTTCCAATGTGGATGACTTCCTTTTGTCTGATTGCTCTAGCTAGGACTTCCAGTTCTATAATGAATAACACTGGAGACAGTGGGTATCCTTATCCTGTTCCAGATCTTAGGAGGAAGGACTTTCAGTTTTCCCCTATTCAGTGTAATACTAGCTCTGGGTCTGTCATATATGGCTCTTATTATGTTGAGGTATGTTCCTTCTATATGTAGTTTTTCAAGGTTTATTACCATGAAGGGATATTAAACTTTGTCATCTGCTTTTTCAGCATTACTTGAAATAATAAAATGATTTTTTCCTTCATTCAGTTGATATATCACATGGATTGATTTGCATGCATTGAATCATTCTTGCATTTCTGAGAGAAATCCCACTTGATCATGTTGAATGATCTTTTTAGTGTGTTGTTAAGTTTGGTTTGCTGGTATTATGTTGATAATTTTTGCATTAATGTTCATCAGGGATATTTGTGGAATTTTTAGAAAACTAAAAAAAATCATTTTTTGGATGCATCTTTGTCTGGATTTGGTATCAGGGTAATACTGGCGTCATAGAATAAGTTTGGAAGTATTCACTCATCCTTTTTTTTTTTAAATAGCTTGGGTAGGATTTGTATTAGATCTTCTTTAAATGTTTGTTAAAATTCAGCAGTGAAGCCATTGGGGTCCAAGGCTATTCTTTGCTGCGATGCTTTTTATTATGACTTCAATCTCATTACTTGTTATTGATCTGTTCAGGTTTTAGATTTCTTCATGGTTCAATCTTGGTAGGCTGTATGTGTCTAGGAATTTGTCCATTTCTTCTAGGTTTTCTAATTTATTGGCATATAGTTGCTCACAGTAATCTCTAATGATCCTTTGAATTTCTGTGATATCAGTTGCAGTGTCTCCCCTTTCCTCTCTGATTTTATTTATTTAGGTCTTCTTTCTTGGTTTATTGTCAATTTGTTGATCTCTCTCTCTTTTTTTTTTAAGTTTTGTTTCATTGATCTTTTTTACTGATTTATTCATTTCTATGTCATTTATTTCTGCTCTGATTTTTATTATTTATTTTCTTCTACAAATTTTAGGTTTGGTTTGCTCTTGCTTTTATACTTTTTAAAGATGCATTGTTAGGTTGGTTATTTGAAGTTTTTCTACTTTTTTGACGTAGATGTTTATTGCTACAAACTATCCTGTTACTACTGCTTTTATTGTATCCTATAGGTTTTTGTATGTTTTGTTTGCATTTTTGTTTCAAGAAATATAAAAATTCTTTGTTTCTTCATTGACCCACTTGGCCATTCAGGAGTGTATGTTTAATTTCCATGTGCTTGTATAGTTCCCAATGTTATTGATTTCTAATTTTATTACTTGTGGGCACAGAAGACACTATATAGTTTCAATTTTTTTGAATTTATATAAAGACTTCTTTGTGGCCTAACATATGGTCCATCCTTGAGAATAATCCATGCAGTGAGGAGAGAATGTATATTCTGAAGCCATTGGTTGAAATGTTCTGTAAATATCTATTAGGTCCTTTTGGTTTATACATAGTGGAGATAAGTCTGATGTTTTGTTGTTTATCTTCTGTCTGTATGATATGTCCAATGCTGAAAGTAGGATGTTGAAGTCTTCAGCTATTGTTGTATTGGGGTCTCCCTCTGTCTCTTTAGCTCTAATAATATTTGCTTTATATATTGGTGGTCCTGTGTTGACTGCTTATATATTTACAATTGTTATATCCTCTTGCTGAATTGACCCCTTTACCATTACAAAATTACCTTCTTTGTCTTTTCTTATAGTTTCTATCCTAAAATCTATTATGTCTGATATAAATATAGCTACTTCTGCTTTTTTTTTTGTTTGTTTGTTTCCATTGGCATAGAATATCTTTTTCTATTTCTTTCCATTTGTCCTTATACAGATGGTGTATTCCTTGTAGGCAACAGATCATGGGGTTTTGTTTATTTTTTGAGACAGCTTTTATCAAGCAATCCTCCCACCTTGGCTTCCTGAGTAGCTGGGACTACAGGTGCATGCCACCATGCCTGGCTAATT
Organism: Sapajus apella; assembly: GCF_009761245.1. Taxonomy (NCBI): domain Eukaryota; kingdom Metazoa; phylum Chordata; class Mammalia; order Primates; family Cebidae; genus Sapajus; species Sapajus apella. Next base: position 4,611,831 of record NW_022436943.1, on the reverse strand, counting down.
TTTGTATTTTTTATAAGACAGGGTTTGCCATGTTTCCCAAGCTGGCTTTGAACTCCTGGGCTCAAGCAATCCACCTGCCTCAGCTTCCCAAAATGCTGAGATTACAGGCATGAGTGACTGCACCCAGCCCAGATCATGTTTTTTTCATTCATTCAGCCACTCTATGTCTTTTGATTGGAGAGTTTAGTCCATTTATATTCAGTATTATTATTGATATGTAAGGACTTACTTACCAATTTTTTTTTTCTGATTGTTTTGTGGTCTTCCCTCCGTCCCTCCCTCCCTCCCTCCTTCCCTTCCTTCTTTCCTTCCTTCCTTCTTTCCTTCCTTCCTTCCCTCCCTCCTTCCTTCCTTCCTTCCTTCTTTCCTTCCTTCCTTCTGTCTCTCCATCTATCTGTCTTTCTTTTTGTGAAGGTGGTTTTCTTCTGGTGGTGTGTTTTAATATCTTACTTTTTATTTTTTGTGTATCTATTGCAGGTTTTTTGATTTCAGGTTACCACGAAGCTTGCAAATAACATCTTATAACCCATTATTTTAAACTAATGACAACTTAACATTGATTGCAAAAACAAACAAGCAAAGAGGAAACTAATACAAAGTCTACATTTAACTTCATCACCCCTACTGTTTAACTTTTTGTTGTTTCTATTTATATCTTACACCATCTATGTCTTGAAAAGTTGTTGTAGTCATCATATTTGATAGTTTTATCTTTTAGTCTTTCTACTCAGGGCACGAGTAGTTTACACACCATAATTACATTGTTATAATATTTTGTGTTTATCTCTATACTTAGTATTATCAGTGAGTTTTGTACCTTCAGATGATTTCTTATTGCTCATTAACAAGAACATGAATCAGGAATACTTCATGAATTTGTATGTCATCCTGTGAAAGGGCCATGATAATCTTCTCTGTTTCATTCCAATTTTAGTATTTGTGCTGCTGAAGAGAGCACTGAGCCAGTTTTTATAATGTTAAAGTGAGATTTGGAAGACCTGGGGATGCCCAGGTTACTGATGCTTGAGTTGCACAAGATGAGAAATACTAACGTCTGGTAAAAGAAAAAAAGAGCGTATTGGTTTGATGTTCTTTGATGATAGTGTTTGAGCATTTTTCAACCATCCTGATTTTAAAATGTAAACTTCAATATATTCATGGAAGCAAGGTACAGTTGCTGAGAGTCAGTGGTTCTGGATTCAATTCCCAGCTCTACCCCTTACTCTGACTTCTGTGATTCAGTCTTGTCATCCCTACAATGAAGGTAATAATAATAATTGCTTTATAACATTATGATATGGTTTGGCTCTGCATCCCCACCTGAATCTTATCTTGAATTGTAATCCCCCCGTTTCAAGGGAGGGACCTGTAATCCCTATGTGTTGAGGGAGAGAAGTGATTGGATCATGGGGGTGGTTCCCCCATCCTATTCTTATGATAATGAGTGAGTTATCATGAGATCTGATGGTTTCATAAGTGTCTGGCATTTCCTCTGCTTATACTTCTCTCTTCTGCTGCCATGTGAAGAAGGTCCTGCCTTTGCCTTCACTTTCCGCCATTATTGTAAGTTTTCTGAGGTGTCCCCAGCCTTGTGGAACTGTGAGTCAATTAAACCTCTTTCCTTTATAAATTACCCAGTCTCAGGGAAGTTCTTTATAGCAGTGTGATAATGGACTAATACAGAGAATTGGTACTACAAAGAATGAGGTACTGCAATAAAGATACCCAAAAATGAGGAAACAACTTTAGAACTGAGTAACAGGCAGAGGTTGGAACAGTTTAGAGGGCTCAGAAGAAGACAGGAAGATGTGGGAAAGTTTGGAACTTCCCAGAGACTTGTTGAATGGTTTTGACCCAAATGCCAATAGTGATATGGACAATAAAGTCCAGGCTGAGGTGGTCTCAGATGGAGATGAGGAACTTATTGGAAACTGGAGCAAAGGTCACTCTTGCTATGCTTTAGCAAAAAGACCGGTGGCATTTGGCCTGGCCCTAGAGATCTGTGTAACTTTGAACTTGAAAGAGGTGATCTGAAATTGAAACTTCCATTTAAAAGGGAAGCAAAGAATAAAAGTTTGAAAAATTTGCAGTCTGACAATGTTATAGAAAAGTAGAACCCATTTTCTGGGAAGAAATTGATGTCAACTGCAGAAATTTGCATAAGTAATGAGGAGTCAAATTTTAATCGCCAAGACAAGGGGGAAAATATCTCCAGGGCCTGTCAGAGGTCTTTACAGCAGTCCCTCCCATCACAGGTTGGGAAGCCTAGGAGGAAAAAATGGTTTCATGGGCCAGGCCCAGGGCCTTGCTGCTTTGTGCAATTTTGGCACTTGGTCCCATCCATGGCTAAAAGGAGCCAATGTACAGCCCAGGCCATTACTTCAGAGGGTGCAAGCCCCAAGCTTTGGCAGCTTCCATATGATGTTGGGTCTGCAGGTGTATACAGAAGTCAAGAATTGAGGTTTGAGAAACTCTGCCTAGATTTCAGAGGATGTATGGAAATGCCTGGATGTCCAGAGAGAAGTCTGCTGCAGGGGAAAAGCCCTCATGGAGAACCTCTGCTAGAGCAGTGCAAAGGGAAAATATAAGACCTCACACAGGGTCTCCACTGGGGCACTGCCTAGAGGACCTGGGAGAAGAGGGCCACCAACCTCCAGAACCCAGAATGGCAGATCCACCAATAGCTTGCACTGTGTGTCTGGAAAAGCCTCAGACACACTCAACACCAGCTGTGAAAGCAGCCAGGGTAGGGAGCTGTACCCTGCAAAGCCACAGGGATGAAGTTGCTCAAGGCCATGGGAGCCCACCCTTTGCATCAGCCCCTGGATTTGAGACATGGAGTCAGAGTAGATTATATTGGAGCTTTAAGATTTAATGACTGCTCCACTGGATTTTGGATATGCATGGGACCTGCAGTCCCTTTGTTTTGGCCAATATCTCTCATTTGGAATGGGTGTATTTACCCAATGCCTGTACCCTCATTGTACATCAGAGGAAATTAACTTGTTTTTGATTTTACAGGCTCATAGGTGGAAGGGACTTGCCTTGTCTCAGATGAAACTTTGGACTGTGGCTTTTGACTTAATGCTGAAATGCATTAAGACTTTGGGAGACTGTTGGGAAGGCATGATTGATTTTGAAATGTGAGGACATGATATTTGGGAGGGGCCAGAGAGGAATGATATGGTTTGGCTCTGTGTCCTCACACAAATCTCATCTTGAATTGTAATCCCCATGTGTTGAGGGAGGGCCCTATAATCCCCACGTGTTGAGGGAGGGCCCTATAATCCCCACGTGTTAAGAAAGAAAGTGATTGGATCATGAGGGTGGTTTCCCCTATCCTGTTCTCATGATAGTGAGTGAGTTCTCATGAAATCTGATGGTTTTATAAGTGCCTGGCATTTCTCCTGCTTGCACTTGTCTCTCCTGCTGCCATGTGAACAAGGTCCTGACTTCCCCTTTTCCACCATGATTGTTAAATTTCCTGGGGTGTCCCTAGCCATTTGGAACTGTGAGTCAATTAAACCTCTTTCCTTTATAAATTACCTAGTCTCAGAGAAGTTCTTTATAGGAGTATGAGAATGAACTAATACACATTAGTAGGAAGATTAAGTGACTGAATATTCATAAAACCCTCAGAACAGTGTCTGACACATGGTATTTATTAAATAAAAGATTAAAAACTAGAATCTTTTGAAGTCTCTGATTGTCTCCTAGATTTTATCCCTCTTCCCAGAGCATATCTGCCTCCTTCCTCTCCTGACCTGGAGGAAAAAGTCTACTAAAAAACAGAATGCAGTCAGTTGACTCTCCCTAGCCTCCACAAAATAGATTCATCTCCAAGGACCAAGAATAAATAATTATCCTGATATTGATTTGGTTTTGGGGTCATTCTTTCTTTCTAGTTGACTAAGTTGTTTTTTTAGAGCACTGAGAAGTCAGTGATTTACAAAATGGTGTTTTGATTGTGGAGTGAAAAAGAATGGATACCCCCTATAAAATGGAGAAGTTAGTGGAACAGCATTTTGGCTAGACAGAGTATTTCAAGTTATCCCAGGCATTTAAAATCACAGGTAATAATTCTGTCTTAAATCCATTGGTTGACACTTTTTTTTCCCAGTCAGAAATTCAGACAATAATTCAATGTACTGTGATGTTTATTACAATATATTTTATAATAATGAAAAATTGAAAATAATTTATATGTCCAACAATAGGAACTAGTAAATAAATTATGGTGCAGCCACTAAAAGCTGTATTTCAAAGAGCTTTCAGTGTTCAATGTTTTCAGTATAATGTTAAGCTAAAAGAGGAAGATACAAAACAGCGTAAAGTGCAGAATCTCAATTTTGTAACAAATATACACACTCACCCACATGCTCAAAGAAAAAAAAAAGATGAGAAGAATATATGTCAGAGGCATATGGTGGTTGCCTCTGGGAGGTGAGATACCAGGTGGTATTCCTTTTCTTTATGTATTTTATATCCACATCCCTAAATGACAGATCTCGACAAAGGTCCACACATTCCTGCTACTGAGATCCCTGAGCTGCCCTGGATTCTTCACATCCTGTCTATCAAACTCTCCTTCCACTATGTGTGATTCCCTTGTCTTCACCCAATAACTTTCCCTTTTTCTTAAGAGAGAGGATATGGTTTCTGTTGCTTGAAAATAACAGAATATTAATTAGTACTATCCCCTAATTGCTTCAGATGCATATATTTTGTATCCTCAACTAAATTCTAAGTTCTTTGACACTGTAGACTAGGTCTTTTGGTTTTCTCTAAATCTCTGAGTTCTTGGTACATAGGAAACTCAAATACTGGCATTTCCCTTGAATAGACTTGGAGCCTAAAGAGGCACATAACAAACCTTCTGAATGAATACAGGTGACTGAGAGGCATATGGTGCAGGGAAGGTGATACACAACAAACAGCATCTCCTCCCTAATCAGCTGCTGAAGCACATGGCCAGGGCTTTTCAAGAGCAGAGCTAGCTTTTAGGAGAAGAAAAAGTCCACGAGTGCTGATCCTGTTACAAAAACATTCTTTCCACTGCTAGTCATTAACCTGCCAGCCCAAGTCACTGAGAGAGTGCACCAGCAATACACGCCCTGTAGCAGAATCCCTCTCCAGTTGAATTAGAAACCTTTAACCGAGGCTGGGATGGCATAAACAATGATAGATCCTGGGACGCTTTAAGGGGCCTTTCTGAAGTCAGAAAATGCACATCTGCTTACATATTGAAACCTTCCAACTAGGCTTGTATTTTAAATGAAACAGTTTCGTAGATAATGTCTCTTTTGTGCAATAAGTTTGCTTACAAGCATCATGCAAAATCTATACCACCATGCTAAAAGGAAATTGAAGCAAGGGCAAATATTACTGCCTCTACACTGCACTTGGCAGTCTGTCCTTCGTGTCCTTGTATCTGTCTTCTTGGTATCTGCCCATCTTTCTCCAACTCTCTTTTTGGGTTTTGGTGCTGCTCCCTTGGCCAGGAATGATTCTGCCCATATTTCATCCTGCCATCACCTGTTCTCTGCTTAGATGCCACCCCCTCCAGAGTGCATTTTATGACCCCCCCCAATCCCCACATGAACTTCTCCCCTTCCCTCAGCCCTATACTGTGTAAGGAGCCCTGTGTGTCTCCTTTGAATTCTGTTCTCACTCTTCACAGCACTTTTTACACTGAATGGTAATGGTCTCCTCATCTGTCTTCCCACTAAATGACATGACTCATGGAAACTTCATGAGGCTAGCGACTGGCCCTCATTCACCCCTGCAGTCACTGTGTCAGCAGATAGAGTTTAGTCATTCACCTAATAAACATTTGCTGAATGCATCCTGTGTGCCAGGCTCTGTACTGGGTGCTGGAAACAAACCATGAACAGAAACACAATATCTAGATAACTTACCTTCTAGCTTGGAAGACAGATGTGAATCCAATAAATGTACAAATAAATATTATTCAACATCCATTGTTGTGCCAACTTCTGCTCTAGATACTGCGGACACAACAGTGAATCCCTGCCCTTGAGGAGTTTACATTTCTAATTACACTGTGATTACCATACAATAGAGATGGTGCCAGAGGGCTTCTACAGGGCACTTGGCCTGGTCTGCAGGGTGCTCAGAGAAGACTTTTCTGAGAAAGTGACCTTGTAATTCCTTAAGCCTGTGCCCTCCCACTCTCCATTTATTGTGCCATCCACAAAATAAATTTAGTGTGTGTATGTACACGTTTTTGTGTGTTTGTATGAATATCTACATCCACATCTCTATTTAAATATAAAGCTTGATATAGACATAGACATAGGTATAGACACAGATATAGACCTAGATATATCCTGGGTTCTAATGGATGAGCAGGAGTTAACTAGGCAAAGAGGAAGGGAAGGAACATTCCTAGCAGCTTGAGAGGTGTAGGCACGGGCTGTGATGCAGATGGCATTACAGTGCATTCATGGACCTGGATGGAATGTAGAGACACTAGGGATGTGGAGAGAGACGGAACTAGAGAGGTGGGAAGTCAATAGCTATTGGATGACCAATGAGTCAGCAGCATACACTCCCTGTGGGAGGTGTGACCTGTGTGCATTTGCCATATTAGTTGAAGACAGTTTCTTGTTCAAGCAGGTGTACATTTCCTGGCTCTCAGCATTTGCTTCCCCTACCAATTTGCTGAGTATTTGCTGATTTATTCCAGTTGATGGTTCCACTGATGGATGCAGTGTTCCAGAGCTGGCCTCATTCCCTTGGTCTTTATTTTTTATTTTTTGAGATAAGATCTTGCTCTGCCACCATGCTGGAATTTAGTGGCACATCATGGTTCGTGGCGGCCTCAACCTCTTGGGCTCAAGCGATTCTCCCACCTCAGCCTCCTAGGTAACTGGGAACATAGGTGTGCGCCATCACACCAGACTATTTAAAAATATATTTTCGTAGAGATGGGTGTCACTATGTTTCCCAGGCTGCTCTCAATCTCCTGGGTTCAAGTGATCCTCCCATCTTGACCTCCCAAAGTGCTGGGGTTACAGGTGTGAGCCACCATGCTCAACCCCCTATAGTCTTTTTAGTAGTTTCTATGTATAGGTCTCTTTCTTCACACCCATAATATTTTGCTACCCTGAATATCCCTGTGCCATACTCTGTAATACAGACAGACATCAGGGAGGTGGAATCTATTATGAAAACCTTGTAAAAACACAAGCAGATAGCTTAATCTACAGTCTTCACAGAGTGGAAAAAAAATCAAAGCAGATCATTTTTTAATTTTGTTATTAGATCTCTCCTTACACAAAGCTGAAAAATTCCTTAGGATGATGATGTAACCTTTTCATGAAGTATTTCATGTTGTGCTTCTAAAACCTATCTTGTGCTTATTGGAACAAATCAGTGAGCTACTCCTTAGCTTGTTTCTCTCTTTTAAAAGGTCTTTCTCATAGAGCAAATAATGTCTAGTTGCTAGAATAGGCTCTAATTACTTGTTTACTTTTCATTTGAGAATCATAGGCTCCTGGTGAGTGGAATGATTCACATCGGACCAAGTGTATCACCCACCTCTCCTTGCTTACTATGAGGCTAAGGAAGAGACAGCAGAAGGGCGAGAAGATGACAACAGCATCTCAAAAACAAAAGAGCAAGAGATGAGGGTGTCAACAGAGATTACAAAGTTACATGTTAAAATGCACAGCAAACAGAAGGAAACAGGACAGTGAAAAATACACCTGGGCCAGCCTTTGGGCACCAGAGGCTCACTTCTACCACAGATGGCCCATCTGAGGGGGATATCGATGGAATAAAGGCTGGACAAAGGTGAGATGGTGCCAAGCTAGGCTAGGTTTGAATACAGAGTCAGGAAAATAATGGATATTGAAAATCAAGAAATAAGGACATTAAATAATGACAGGAGAGCATGACTTCCTGGAGCTGGAGACATTTCTAAGCAGTTGGCCGCCTATAGATTTCCTATGAGGTGTATCCTGGATCTTCAAGAAGATATCTGATAATTAGATACCAGGCTAAAATGGAACTAGTGAACATATTAATGTCTTTATTTTTAATGTATTTTTCTGGTCATAAAAGTAGGACATACAGATTAAAATTATAAAGGGAAAAATAATCAAATCCTATCACCAAGAGAGCTTATTAAGAGTCTTTTTGGGGATTCCCTGTTAAATAAATGGTGCTGAGATAGCTTGCTAGCCATATGCAGAAGGATGAAGCTGGACCCCAACTTTTCACCATATACAAAAATAACTCAAGATAGATTAAAGATTTAAATGTAAGACTTCAAACTGTAAGGATCCTAGAAGAACACTTAGGAAACACCATTCTGGACATCAGCCTTGGGAAAGAATGTATGACTAAGTCCTCAAAGGCAATTGCAACAACAACAACAAAAATGGACAAGTGGGACCTAATTAAAGAGCATCTGCACAACAAAAGAAAATCACCAGGGTACACACAAATGGAAGAAAATACTCACAAACTATGCATTTAACAAAGGTCTGATATCCCAGATTTATTAGAAACTTAATTCAACAAGCAAAAAACAAAAAACTCTATTAAAAAGTGGGCAAGAGACATGAACAGACACTTAAAAAGAAGACAGACAAGCAGCCAATACACATATGCAAAAGTGTTCAACCTCATTCCTCATTAGGGAAATGCAAATCAAAACCACAATGAGATAGCATCTCACACCAGTCAGAAAGACTACTATTAAAAAGTCAAAAAGTAACAGATGCTGGGGAGGCTGCAGAGAAAAGAAAATGCTTATACACTGTTAGTGGAAATGTAAATTAGCTCAGTCACTGTAGAAAGCAGTTTGGAGATTTCCCAAGGAGCTTAAAACAGAACTGCCATTCAACACAGCAATCCAATTACTGAGTATATAACCACAAGAAAATAAATTGTTCTACCAAAAAGACCCAGGCACTGATATGTTTATCACAGCCATAGTCACAATAGCAAAGACATGGCATCAATCTAGGTGCCTATCAATGGTGGATTGGACAAAGAAAATGCGGTACACATATACCTTAGAATACTATACTACCATAAAAAGAATGAAATAATGTTCTGTACAGCAACATGGATACAGCCAGAGGTCATTATCCTAAGCAAATTAACACAAGAACAGAAAACCAAACACCACATGTTCTCACTTATAAGTGGGAGCTAAACACTGGTAAACATGGACGTGAAGATAGAAACAGCATACACTAAGGACTACTAGAGTGGGGAGGTGGGGAAGAAAGGGTTGCAAAACTATTGGGTACTATGCTCACTACCTGGGTGATAGAATCAATTGTACCCTAAACCTCAGCACCATGCAACATACCCATGTAACAAACTTGCATATGTACTCCCTGAATCTAAAATAAAAGTTGAAATTATTATCATTTTTTTCCCATTTATTTATTTTATTGCATTTTAGGTTTTGGGGTACATGTGAAGAACATGCCAGATTGTTGCATAGGTACACATGTGGCAGTGTGATTTGCTGCCTTCCTCCCCATCACCTACATCTGGCATCTCTCCCCTTGCTATCTCTCTCCAGCTCCCCACCCCCCACCGTCCCTCCCCTATTTCCCCCCAACAGACCCCAGTGTGTAGTGCTCCCCTCCCTGTGTCCATGTGTTCTCATTGTTCAACACCCACCTATGAGTGAGAACATGTGGTGTTTGATCTTCTGCTCTTCTGTCAGTTTGCTGAGAATGATGGTTTCCAGGTTCATCCATGTCCCTACAAAGGACCCAAAGTCATCGTTTTTGATGGCTGCATAATATTCCATGCATTACTGGGTATATATCCAAAGGATTACAAATCGTTCTACTATAAGGACACATGCACACGAATGTTCATTGCAGCACTGTTTACAATAGCAAAGACCTGGAACCAACCCAAATGCCCATCGACGATAGACTGGATAGGGAAAATGTGGAAATTATTTTTTTAAAGACTCAGGTGGGCCGGGCTCAGTGGCTCATGCGTGTAATTCCAGCACTTTGGGAGGCCGAGGCGTTGGATCACAAGGTCAGGAATTCGAGACCATACTGGCCAACATGGTGAAACCCCGTCTCTACTTAAAAAACACAAAAATTAGCTGGGCATGGTGGTGTGTGCCTGTAATCGCAGGTATTTGGGAGGCTGAGGCAGGAGAATTGCTTGAACCTGGGAGACGGAGGTTGCAGTGAGTCGAGATTGTGCCACTGCACTCCAGCCTGGGTGATAGAGCAAGACTCCATCTCAAAAAAAAAAGACTCAGGTATTTCCTTAGGTCTTTATTTTATCTGTGTATATACAAGCACCCTCAAACATCCTCCCCCAAAAAGGAAATAATATGAAATATTCCATGTTGCAATCCGCTTTTCTATCTTATATATAATATTGTTCTATATCAATATATAAAATTTTGTATCACTTTAATGACTAAATAGTATTCAATCATATAGATTTAAATAATTTAATCTCCTAGGGGCTCAAAAGTGTTTTCTTTTTTCATTTTTAATCATTATAAATAATGTTAAAATGATGTCTTTGCTGATAAAATTCATACATAGCTATGATTATCTTAGGATAAATTCTCACAAGTAGAATTGGTGGGATAAAGGACATGCATGTTTTTAAAGAATGTGAATACTATTCCAAATTTCCCTTATAAAGGTCATGCCAATTTATACTCCTGGCTCCTTCTATCAGCATATA